>NW_026614713.1:0-129010 GCF_030052815.1 Hevea brasiliensis | reverse complement strand
ATATTGCATAGTTACTACGATACATCCCAATAGAACAAACTTCCTATATCTTATTTCTTTTAAATTCACTAATATCTTGAACTTATTTTGATTATGGTATCTAATGACATCTATCGTGATAATACCCTTACCCGCATCTAAGGTAGCTATATTACTATAACTTACTTTTAGGTTCTCTTAACTTACCTAATTAGGCCTACTAATTAACTTTACAAATTATTGTGTACGAGCAAATACTTTTCACCGATAAACTCTTTCAAAATTAATTTTAAAAAACTAGTCACTAATATATCAAAATTGATTGATTTTTTTTTTCAACATATATACATATCTTAGTTAAGAATCGAGGAAATACCAGCAACCATGTCAGAAGTCTCATCCTCATTCCTTTGTCGCATAGTGTATACTCTCACTGGAGCATTACCTTGTCCTGGTTGATTTACAATATTCTGACTTCCAAGCATACTACCCCTACCTCTCGCTCCGCTCTACCAATCGGTGAACTCTTTGGGGTAGAAACTTGAGCTGATCCTTTTGACATGGTAAATGATCCATAACGGCGTGGACTTACGCAATCCTTAGCAAAATGACCAGTCCCTCCACAATTGAAACATGCTCCTATAGCTCTATAACATACTCCACTATGTGGTTTACCACAAGTCTCACAAAGTCGATCCGATAGCGTTTTTCTGCGTGTTTGTTGAGTTTGCTGATCGGATTGGGGTGGTTTCTGTCTAGAAGATCCACCTCTACCTGATTTGCGTGAGCTAGACCCTCCAAAATGTTTTCTTTTCCCAGAGCCACTCTCAGTAGCTTGGCCAGTAACCTTTTCAATTTTCTCTTTCTCTTGTGTACTCTTTTTCACTACCCATTCTGATTCTATCCTTTCCAGTTCCAGGGCTTGTGAAATCAATTCAGAAAAATTCTGGTATCGGAACCCCACCACTTGCATTCTCAAGCTAGGCCTCAGTCCAGCCTCAAATCTCTTACACTGGTCTCTGGGGGCGGTGAGTAAACTTCCAGCATAATGGCTTAGCCTTGAAAAATCCCGCCATATTCGCTACGCCTATCCCCTTGCTTTAAACTTAAAAACTCTTGTAGCTTCATGTCTACATAATTATCGGGGGCCCACTTTTGTAGAAATTCCCTTAAAAAGTCTACCCATGTGAGGACTGGTGGCTCTACCAGACTGTAGGGGATGGTCTTCCACCACTCATATGCATCTCCGTGCAGAAGTGATACTGAATATTCAAACTTCAACTCTTCAAAGACATCGTAGTTTTCTCAAAACCCGCTCCATCATCTCTAACCATCGCTTTGCTTCCAAAGGATCCACTGTTCCTTTGAATTCTATAGCCACAAATTTCATTAACTTCTCATATTGCCGAGCCGGTGACTGTGGTTGTGCAACCGATGCTTGTGTCTGTGTTTGAGGCGGCACATTCCCCGCCATTTGTTGAAAGAACGCAGCCATCTGCTGTGCAAACTGAGTAGGGAACTGCGGTGCTTGAGGAGGAGCTAGAGTGGCTGACCCACTCACATTCTGGAGTACTGGGACTTCTCCTTGGGCCTCAGCCTCAACAGATTGCTCGACGGAATGATCTCCCTCTTCCATTCCGTTTTCCAAAAATTTTCTACTCTCTGATAACAAACACAAGGAGGTTGACCTCCATTAGCGCATATTCATGATGTAAATATGTCATATATATCAACATTTGAGCAGTTGTATTTACCGACAAAATATTTCAAATTCACAGTTCAAAATTTGTTTTAAAACCTTTGCTCTGATACCACTAAACATATCACACCCTACTCCTCGAAAGATGTAATATGTTCTCGTAGTACACCTAATGAATTACCGTACTTCACCTACCGGTAACCCATTAAATATACTACAAGGGATTTTTAAACAATTTTCATTCATTTTTGGAATTGGTGGGTAAATTTTTTTTTCAAATATTAAAAACATTTATTTAAAGTCCAAACATAAATCAAATTTTTGGATATTTAAGATTTCCGTAATTTTTACAAAAATTTCGGCAGAGTGCCATCTGTATTTTGAGAAAACAGTTCTTTAAAACCTAAAAATAAAAACACTCCCAATATTTTTCTCAATCACAACTCCATTTGCAACCACCAAATTTCAAATCAACAACAATGGCAACACTTCAACTCAAAATCCAAATTTCAATTCAAAAATTAATAACTCAAAACATTTCATAAACTCATGCACATTACATTTTAAATATTTAATTTACATTCACTATTAAATTTACAAACACAAAATCTCAAGAATAATATTATTACAATTTTATCTGTACAACTGCTCAAACTACAGAGTTACATATGCATACCATCATATTTACATCAAACTAAACTACCAGGGTATAGACAATACCCGTACAGAAATTCTTCAACCGTGCTCCTCTCTGACTGTAACAGCTCACTCTACTGCTATGTCATTTTCTCTATCTGCGACAGCAAGTTAAAGCTATCGCTGAGTATATAAATACTCAGTGGTGCACAATAAAGAATAAAATGTATAATATAAGACATTTATGAACAAATCATCATTCAAAATTCTCATAATCGCATTTCACAATTTCTTTCTCAAATTGCATTTATAACAAATCATAATTTCAAGCTTAATATAGCACAACTTGATCAAACAATTTAATAAACATAGTGTTGCCAAACAATAACACAACTTAGGCCATGACACAAAATTTTCGAACATGCCGTGTGTACATCACGACAAGGCAAACACCCCCCACTAATCGAAATCAATGAGGAAGGTGGCTAGCTAGCTAATGAGTACTCATCCAAACTCGCCCCTCAGACTGGAAAGCCAGAGAGGGAGAAAATTGATCAAATATCAAACTCACCCCACAAGTGGATGAGGAACATATTAATATTGCCATGCCAAGTGTGAATTAAAACAATTTAAATCAAGTTATTCAAATATTTTATGTGAAACACAATTTCTAAAGTCAAATTTTCATTCACAAGTGGCAACACCGTAGTACTTAAAACCCATAATTAACACAAAAATTTCACAATGCAGAAAATTAAACAAGCTTCATTTCAAATCTCCATTGTAAAATAGGTAGCACAACATTCTCGAAATTCATAATAAAATAAACATATTCACAATGTATAACAAATCAATTTTCATTGTAAAAACTATAATTTGTATATTTTTGTGCACAAATCTGATGCGAGTCGCCTATCGGCCTTGACTCGATTCCTCGGATTCTTTCCCGGTGTTCTTTTCCACTGAAACACATAGTTTCACAGTGTTTCAGTATCATAACTTACTATAAATCCAATAATTAATTCATAAATACTTAATTCTAGCCCAAATATGCTTAAACTAACGTTCTTAGAAATTTTCATTTCGGGGTTACTATTCACTATACTATTCAAGTCAAATAGTTGACTTTCTAAAGCTTAATAGGTATGGAAACTCCAACTTCACCCACATACCACATTTTGGTCACTAAACTTGTTGGTTTTAGTTGTTTACTCAAAGCTTAGGTCGTTTAGGCAAAATTGCCAATTGTCGGTTTTAGAGTTCAACGTTGCACTATTCCATTGGTCAATCTACTGTTGTAATTTGATAAAACTTCCTTCATAGAAAATGTTCCTTATTGTCTTAAGTGTATTCTCATTTTTGGATCACCCCAATTGGAGTTTTGTAGCTCAAGTTATAGCCAAAATAAGATTACTGTTCACGTGCACTGTTCATACTGCAATTTAGGTGCTGGCAGATTTTTGATCCAACTTCATTCAATAATTTGATCAAGTTAAGTCCATAATTTGGTCTAATTTCCTTCATACGAAATGTTCTACTATGTCTTAGGTTTCCATCGGTTCAAGAATCGCCTAAATCGGAGTTTTCTAGAGAGAGTTATAGCCATTGGAACTTTACTGCTCAATGGCAATTCTGCAGAGTTGCAGGTTCAGTAACTCAACTTTGCTCAATAATTTGACTAGGTTAATGGCATAATTTGGGGTGGTGTTCTTCATGAAAGTTTTAGATCTATGTCTTATCTAATTACTGGTAAAATTTCAGGTCATTTTGACCTTCCTAGCTCGAGTTATGACCAAATGAACAATTACTGTTCATTTGGTCAGTTTGGTGCAGTGGCAGCCTGCTCTCATTTCACTTTGGTCAATTGTTTCACTAAGTTTTGGTCAGTTTTTGGGCATGGTTCCTCAATGAAAGTTGTGCCATTTTATGTCTATTTTCATCCCTAATTGGTGGCATATCAATTGGACTTGTAAAATTTGAGTTTTGGTCCTTCAAAGTAGTTTTATTGCCCTACGAATTTGGCTTCCATTCTCACAATTTCCACACATCTCTTTTGGTCATTACTGACCATTTTTCAGTTCATAATAGGTCAAACATGCCATTTGCTCATTTCTCCAAATTTTGCCTCAAAACCCTAGGCCTCCAAACCCTAACTCACAATTTTTGTTACATTTTATTAATTCAACACATATAAACTTACTTACTCAACTCATTCAAGCTCATGTTTACTTTTAATTCAATCAAATACATGCAATTATCACCCCTACATAGGCTGGACGAATTTCCCATATAGTCCCTCAACAATAATTCTCTTCCATTTTAAATTAAAATTCTAAGCTAAAGTAGCTCAAATCATATATATTTAAACATTAAATTTCAATCTAATGCTTACCTCAACTTGGTGTTTTCTCTTCCTCAATTCCTTCCTTTTCCTCTTTTATTTCCTGGCTCAAACTTCTTTTCAAGTTGCCTACAAGCTTTAATCAACAAAATTAGGGAATTTAAGGGAGATTTTTAGGGTTTATGGAGCTTGAAATCAAGCTTCAATGGTGGATTTTGAGAGAGAGGTGAGAGGGAGAAGAAGAAGACTTTTTTATTTCTTTTTTTCTTTTGTTTTCTTTATTTATTTTAGTTATGGAAGACCACAAAAATTCCTAAATAATTAATTTATTAATTATACCTTTTATGACATCATGCATGATGTCATGCATGATGTCATCACCCTTTTTTACTTTTTCATTTTTCTCTTTTTTTTTCTATTTTTCTATTAGTTCTTTAATTTAATTCTCGATTTCAAAATTTTCTTTTCTCCGATTTTATTTGACAGTTAGGTCAAGAGTCAGCTCTCGGGGTCAATTGACCAAATTGCCCCTCGCCGGTTCATCCCGGTTTGCAAATAATTTCATATTTCTTCTGGCTCCCTGACCTAATTATTTGACTGGCTTAACAATTCTTTTTCGTGATTTTCTCTTTTCCACTGTGTTCATAAGGGTCCTAAGGACCGCAGTGTCACTTTTTACGGTTCGAAATTTGAGTTTAAAACGACTTCGCAGTCGTTCCCGAGGAGGTCACCCATCGCTGTGACTCTCGGCTCGTTTAACTTCTTATGTTCTGTTTTTCTTATTTATACTTAACTAATTGAACATTATTAATTATTTGTGTTTATAGTTTCTTTAGTTATCTTAAGTGTGGTCCTAATCCCCTTAATTGTCCGGACCGACTTCGGTCACCGGAACAGTGAAATATACCTAGCTATACAAATAGGGGTGTTACAGTAATTTTCAATATTGTCTAATAGAAGATATGGGGCAAAAAGCAATAAATAGGGGTGAGTAGATTTCGATTCAAATCAAAAAACTGAACTGAACCGAATCAATTCGGTTCAATCGGTTTGGTTTTAAAATTTAATCGATTCAGTTTTATATTATAAAAATTTCAATTATTTCGGTTCGGTTCGATTTTGAAGAGAAAAAAATCGATAAAATTTTATATATTCAAATTGAACCAAACCGATTTTTGAATTGATTTATTTTTATGGAAAATTTATGAATTATATATATATATGTATATATGTATATATATATATATATATGTATATATATATATGTACATATATATATATATATATATATGTACATATATATATATATATATATATGTACATATATATATACATATATATATATATATATATATATATATATATTGTTTAATTTCATTGATTAATGGTTATTAGGTTCAAACCAAAGTCAAAATTAGATCAAATAACTTAAAAATCAAGTCTAAATTAAAAAATAATCAAAAATCAAAACTGATCAGTTTTAACCGAGCTAAACCGAAATAGAATTGTTCGGTTCAGTTCAATTTTTCATCCATTTTGGTTCGATTCGGTTTCTAAATTATATATTTTGGTTTTTATAATTTAATCCGGTTCGATTCGGTTTGAACTGAATACTCATCCCTAGCAACGAGGCAAGGAAAATATGATCACATTGAGTTTATTCAACGAAAAAAAAAAATGAGAAGCATTTAGCCATGTAGTAACCTAACATTTCAATTTAACTAGGAATGATTTTATCATCCAAAGGATATAAGAGAAATATACCTAGTCAAATGTGAAACAGTGAAAACCATCCATGTAGTCAATGTCCATCCATATGACATCACAAAGAATGCCCTTCTTCCTAAATGTTCTGGCAATTTGCAAGTGCAAAAGGCTTAACAACAAGAAAAAAGGATATATGATGTCTAACTATCAAAGGGCCATAGTAAAAACTATAAACAAAACTTTGCAAAAGGGAACTATTAAAACTTGACTTTCCATAGTTATAAATAAATAAAAACAATCTAACTTGAGATCTCATAGTGGTCAACATACTGACATGCATCAACATCGTACCTCACGAACCCTCTTATCATAATCATAGCTTCAATGGCATTGTTCATAACCTAAGGCCCACTAGGGCATAAAAATAGTTCCTAAATATAGATATGCAGCATAAATCACTATCAAAAATATATTTAAAAAATAAGACAGAAAAAAAATAACTAGAAGTTACCTAAAAAATACACAAGTTATCAAATGTAATTGTCTAACACTTTGAGTAAAACTCACCATGCAATTCTTTTTTTTTTTCTCTAAAATTAGATACAGATGCCATGATCTTTGTTCGAATTTCAACCCATGACTCCTCCTCTTCACCATTTCTACCAACTATTAGTATATTAATAGTTATGCTATTCAAAAAATTTGCAAATACCAATATTCATTTAAGTTTAACTAATAAAAGTCGAGGAAAAATATGTACCAAGAAAAATTTTGCCCGAATTTATTTTACCTCAAATTTTAATTAGGATTGAAATTTAAAGGTAGATTAAATAAAAGCCCACTATGCATTATGGTTCTTAAAAAGGAAAAGAAATTAAGACGATAAGAGGAAACATAGAAGGGGGGGGGGGGAGAGGGGAGAGAGAGAGAGAGAGAGAGAGAGAGAGAACCAATATAACTCCAACAATAGTGCAACCATGAGAGTATTAATTGATGTAAGGTACATTGAATGGAGCATTTCACATTTCATATATATATATATATATGAAGCAGAGAGGTATTCCCAATAAAATAATACGTAGCACTTTCCTTGCAAACTTGCCATGTGTTACCTTGCATAAATACTCTATTTTATATTAATTATTATTTATTTTTTTTATTTCTCTTTTAATTATTATTATTATTTACAACACTACCTTAACATTTATAATTTAAATTATTATTTTATTTAAAAAATTAATTATAAATTTAAATTATAAATTTTTAATTAATTTTTAAATTAAATTTAAATTTAAAAAAATAATAATGATAATTAAAAGAAAAATAAAAAAAATTAAACAATAATTAGTATAAAAGAGAGTATTTATGAAATGTGAGACGTGGTAAGTTTTTCAAAAAAAGTGTCACATATCATTTCATTGGGAGTGAATACACACATATATCCAAAACATTCAATAATTTATCATATGTATTATAATACTTATTAATTTATAGATATCATATAGTGTTTGTATTACAATTATACAAATTTCATCATCCACATAAGAAAGAGAGTTTAATTCTATTGCTCATGGATTAGCTAAATTAGCTGTCTCTCAATTTTAATTTTAATTAATTTCTATTATACGTACAACAGCGTATTATAACCATTAATAATAGATTTCACATGCGTTCCCATATACCAGGATTGAAACTATTTAGATGAGATAGGCAACTTCATTCATTACTAGGCTTGTAACGATTGATATGTTACCCTATTAGTTTTTTAAATGCAAGTTTTTTTTTTCTTAAAGAAAAATAATTCAATAACTTTTTTGAAAATAAAAAATCACTAAAAAGAAAACGAATAGTCACATATGGGAGTTTATCATATTAAATTATAATTATTTTAATCATATTTATTTATAATTTCATGTTTATTTGTTAAAATTAATTAAATGGTTAAATATTTATGTGATAAAATTAAATGATAAAAATAAAATATAAATTGAATAAACGTGTTCTATAAATTTTATCATAATTTTATCATTATAATTATTAGTTATTTATACACACATTTTTACATTTTTATTTATATATATATAATTCAAGAAAAGTATATATATAAAAAAAAGTGTCTTTTGATTTCGCACTTTTAACAGTTACATCTAGGAAAAAGTGTCTTTTTCTTTTATTTTCAAATTTCTCCTTTATCTGTAAATTAGTGAATTTAGAGAAATTAAATTTATTTTTTTTATAAAATATTTATTATTTATTGGCAAAATGATAAAGAAAAATTAAAAATAAATTTAATTCAATCATTATACAATTTTAATTTGGAAAAAGTTATACCCTTTACTTTGTCAATAAAATTTTTCCATTTAATGATTTTAAGTTATAAAACAATGGCCATAAGTTACAAATCAATAGCCACTAAATATAATTTATTATTTTTAATATAATTAATTAAAAATAAATTAAAATATTAATATAATAACATTAAAAGAAAAAAAATAATTAACAAATCAAGCTCTCTTTAGAAAGTGTCATGTGACAGCTTTTAAAAAAAATTTGACCTGATTTATATATATAGATAGATAGATAGATAGATTACTCTTCCTTATAATTTACAATAAATACTTAAAGATTATATATATTTTTATTTTTAATAATCAATAATTATAAATTTGTCAAAACAATTAAAATGTATATATTTTAATTACAATTTAATTAAATTACAAAAAGTATATATTTTAATTAAAATTTTAATTATTATATTATGACAAGATATCTAATATTTCAAAACATCTATTACAAACTCTCATTATTAAATGATTTATTAAACTTAATTAAATGATTAAATTTATTATATGATAAAATCAAGTATAAAAATAAAACTATAAATTAATGAACATATCGTATGAATTTTATTATAATTTAATGAAAATATCAAAAATATTGTGTTACCACAATTATTAGTTTGTATATTTAAATTTAATAAATTTCAATATTCAAATTATGTTCTAAAAATAATTTACAATTTATAATTTTAAATTGAAATTTTAGTTTTTAAACTATTTTTATACTAAAATAAATATTTAGAATTAAAATTTCAAAATAGTAAATTTATTTAAGTAAATAAAAAATAAAATTTAATATATTAAAATTTTATAACACAATCGATAAATAATATATATATATATATATATATATATATATATAATGAAAATGAAAATAAAAAAAATTAAATAAAAAAAAGAAAAACACTATTTTTATTTATATTGTTTGGTTATCTTGTATAAGTGGATATAAATAACGGATTTATAAAATTTATTTTAGCATTTTACTATTTATATAATACTATGTTTGATTTGGTAATGTGACGCCCCTTACCCGTCTATTGTATAGCCGAGCAAGAAGTGCCACATTCGGTGCCGGAGCACCCTATCTTGTCTTGTCATGTCTATTGTAAATTTTAATGTCCTTTAAATCAGGTAATTTACTGTAGAAATTTTTTTTTTTTTTTGTGGAGACCGGAACAGATCCTCCTCTGTTTTATTAGCATCTGGCGGGTTCCACTATCACCTGTTAACATATTCATAGTCATCTCACATATTTCCATATCATATTCTCTTTTATCATATCATTCGCAACTATTTATGAGATCTCAAAATGAAGTGTCATCTATTGCATTCATATTGAAATTCATAGATAATAAATTATAAGTTTTCATTTCAAGTCCAAAATAAAATACATCATAAACTAGTAATTACATCATGACTAGACATAATGAACCAAAATACTAGTCTACACATGGGCCCTACCAAAATACAAAAGACTGATGAGGTGACTCTAGTCGGTGGCGATCCGCCTGAACTCATCCAAATACTCATCGTGGCATCGATCTTCGCATACCTACGCGATGGAAAACCAACGCTAAGCATAACGCTTAGTGGTGCATAATTTATAATAACAATAATTAAACAATTGAATTAATATTTACAAATCATAAATTCTGGGTCTTTTATATTTTTTTATTACACTTTGGAAACAATTAAAATTATTGGGATCTTTCCTGTTTACTTATTGTATATTCAGTATTAATTAATTATTATCAATGCCCAAGAAACCTATAACAAATTATAAAAGCTGGATACACGGGAGTATACGGGTTAGACAGCCATATGTCTACCCTGTATACATCTGTCAGGCACGAGGCCAGCTGTTGGGCACAAGACCCGCTGTCAGGCTTGTAAAGCCAGAAATAAAGTAGGCACAATGGCCAGTAAGTAGGCATATAGCCTGTAGAACAATCATATCAGACATATATTGTCAGTTCATGATTTGCTCTATAAGCAGTACTGCTATCTGTGGTCCCTAATTGGTATACCAATTTATCCAAACTAAATAAATAAGTCTAGGTATACTATGGGCAATTAAACATTTTTAATTATTTTAGCACTATTCACTGTTACTATTTTCTAGTACTGTTCATTGGTACCATTAATTTCATATTAATGGGACATTAGTCCCAATTTACATATTCATATCATTTTTAATATTTAATTTTCCTTATGAGTATTTTAATTATCATATATAGCATTTTTCCCATGAACCTTTCTTTAGGTTCATGTTGATGTGTTATCTTTATCTAGGAATTTGACTAGGTTAGGATGTCTATTTAGTCACACTTCCTTCATAACAATTGTTCCTCTATGTTTAAACTTGAATTTCAGTTTTTGAATCACTGAATTTGGAGTTATAGAACTCAAGTTATGGTCAAAATACCATAACTGGTCCCTTTGCCTCTAAGCTGTCCAGAATTTACAATTTTTAGTCAATAAACTTTGACCAGTCATTTGATCATTTTATTGTCATTTTTAGACTTGGTTCCTTCACAAGATATGTTCCTCTATGTCTTAGGGACTCCCAGGTACAATTTCATAATTTTTCAAGCTTGGTATAGTGAGTTATGGTCAATGTATTAACCTGGACTCTCAGTCCTATAAGGGCAAAAATCAACTTCAGGGCAGTATGTTTGACCCTCTTTTTAGGGTCTTTACACTTAGAATTTGGCAAAGGTGTCTAAATCAATATTGTATCCCTAAGGATCATGTTTCTAGATCATATTGGCAAATCTCAAATGGAATTTCCTAGTGGGAGTTATGGCCAAATGAACACACAGGTATCAAATGGCATTCTGGGTTCAACTTAACATTTTCTAGATTTCAATTCCTAACTTTGGCTAATATTTTCCCTAGGATGCAATGGTTTCTAGAGCTTGGTCAAAACATAAAAATTGTTGTGCTATGTCTTATAAAACTTTTGGCACTAGTTTCACTCAATTTGCAGCTTTGGAGACCAAGTTATGGCATTTTTGCCAAAACTGGTCAAGCATACCAAAGGAACAGTATTTTGGGACATTTTCTGGGTTGGCAGTTTCAGTGACCCAACTTGTGTTAACAATTTGAATTGGTTAAAGGCAAAACTGGGTTAAGTGGTCTTCATGAAAAGTGTAGCCCTATGTCTAAACTTTCCATGGGTAAAATTTTAGGTCATTTGGACCAGTATAGAGAGAGTTATGACCAAATGAACATGTACTGTTCATTTGGTCATTTTCTGGGTTGGCAGTTTCAGTGACTCAAATTGTGCTAACAATTTGAATTTGTTAAAGGCAAAACTGGGTTAAGTGGTCTTCATGAAAAGTGTAGCCCTATGTCTAAACTTTCCATGGTTAAAATTTTAGGTCATTTGGACCAGTATAGAGAGAGTTATGACCAAATGAACACGTAGTAGTGTTCATTTGGTCATTTTCTGGGTTGGGTTGCAAGGAAATCCGAATTTGGGCAGTATTTAGGTCAAGTTTTGGACAGAATTTGGGCATGGTTTCTTCATGGAAAATGGGCTATTTTGGGTCTAGTTTCACCTCCAATTGGCCTCATACCAATTGGGGTCACACAATTTTATTTATGGCCTAAAATGTACACTGCCCTCAACAAACACAACCTGCAGAAAATTGGCACTTCCAAAACTCAATCTCCTCCAACTTCCTTACTTCAATTTGCATGTAATACACTTCTATAAGCAACAATCTCATCCCAATAGATCAATTTCAACATTTTACACAAAGTCCTCAACATTTACACAAACCCTAGTTTTCAAAGTTTCCAATTTACACAAACACTACACAATCAAACACCCAAACATTTCAACTAATTACACATTCTCATGGAACCATTTTTCATCACTTAAAAGCAATAAACTTCAAGTTCCATGGCTGCCAAAAATTCAAGGGTTCTTTCCTCTAGATTTTCTTTTTGTTTTAATGGTTTTTATGCTTAGCTAAACATGCTTTTCATGTTTAATAAAGAGAAGAAGAGGGATTAGTGCACTAACCTCTTGTGACCCACTTCAAACTTTAATCTTTCTTCTTCTTATGGGTATCTAAAGCTTCCTTATGGTGTGGGCTAAATTTTTTTGTGAAGGGGTCTATGGGTTTTGGTGAGTGAAAGCTTGGGAAATCAAGCTTTAAGCTTGATAACAATGGTGGGGAGGGAGAGAGCAAGGGAGACGGCAAGGAGGGAGAGAGAAGAGGAAGAAGAAGAGGGTTGGTGGGTTTTGTCTCTTGTGGGTATTTATATATATATTTATGTGTACTTTATTGTTTTTAAATTTCATAAATCTATTTCCTTTCTTTTCTTTTCTTTCCTTTCTTTTCTTTTCTTCTTTCTCTTCTCATTTTTCAATTTCAAATTCATAAAATTAATTTATGTTAATTATTATATTTCCAAATTTTAATTTGACATTTAAGTCAAAATTCACCTCTAGGAGTGAAATGACCAAAATGTCTTTCATGGTGCTCATCGGATTATTTTTATTTTTTATACCAATTAATAAATTCTTTAAATTTTATTTTATTTCTCAAAATTTTTCCTATATTTTTTTAATATTTATTTCATTAATTTATGCCTCCTCACTATAGTTTAAGTGTAGTTCCAGACATCCTGACTGTCCGAACAGACATTAGTCGTCGGAACAGTAAAATGTACGGACTACCTACGGTGAGGGCGTTACAGGTAAAGCTTAATGTAATGTAATTAATTATGTAATACAATTAAAATTATAATATACTTATTATTACATTTCCATGTTTAATTATAAAATAAAAATATTATTATAATGTAATGATGATTTTAATTTTAATATTTAATTTATTTCCAATGTTAATAATAAATGATAATAGTTATATTGATTAATAGTCGAGTGTCGACATCATGTTTTGGCCGATTCCCAGAATCAATAAATTTCGAAGCCGATCCCCAACACTAAGTCTCTCCTTGCCAAGCAACCACATTTCCGATCCCTTTTCAAAAGAACAGAATCCATACTAAGTCCCCATCAGTTAAAGTCACACCGATCTCTTAAACCAATTACCGAGTTCTTTGGCCAAGTCAATCACATGTTCGATCTCTTGTTTGATGAAACTAAACCAACGTCAGGTTTTTTTATGTCGCCAGTCTTATTGCCGATCTCCCTTTTAAAAGTTTGGGAAATAATTGTTAGATAAAGCTAAAATTCCAATCCGGTTTAATGAAGATCCCGATCTTAAGCGTTCATGCCAAATTTCCAATTTTAATCAAGTCCCGATTAGCGTTTGTTCTTAACCGATCTCATGCTTATTGTGTTCTCCGATCTCTTACACTTAGACTAATAATCACTTTTAGTTGTTTTAATGCTCAGACAATCAAGTGCTTAAGTAATTTAGAGATTTTCCGATCACATCCATTCACTGAACAAAAAGGGGAGTTTCATTTCATAATAAAAATTGTACAAGTCATTCAGCTGGAGGATCACCCCCAGCCTGATCTACATTTGCTCACTTCCTCTCTCACCCTCAGCCTCTTCCCCGCTTTCCTCTTGGTCTTGGAGAGCCAGGTCGACCATCCAGGAGAAGTCCTCATCGGGATAGCGCTTTTTGAGTTTGGCCAAGAGATCCCTGTGAGCATTTACGAATATTCCGGAGATTCCATAAAGAGATCGGTTAACTATAGAGCGGCAGATTAAGGTGTTACGGATCGGACATAGTCATTCGAATTAAGTGTCGGATCGGGTAAATACTTCAGAGATCGAAAAATAACCAATGAAATAATAATAAAAATGATAATTGACAAAATAAAATTTTATTCCCAGAAGGTCGGATTACATCATTTGGGCGATCTCTAGAGATCGGATTACATTAAAGGACTGATTACACCATAAGGGCGATCTTTACAGATCGGTGGAACATCCTATCTAAAAGGCCTACGTCTAAGCCTAGTCTCATGGCTGAGTCAAAAGATGTGTTTGACCAGGAGACCGGCTGGAGGGACTATGACTCTCATGAGAATGAGAGAGGTCGTCATCAAAGTTACCGCTCGAAACCGAGCCGCTGTTGGAACACCCAGTGTGGAGAGGAGCCAGATGAACGCCAAAGAGCAGTCACCGGTGTTGAGAGGAATATTAGCTGTCTTCTCACCCGAAATCAGCTCGCCAATTATATTGGCGAAGTAATCCGAGATCGGTGTGATCGATATTTTCGATCTTGATAGGGAAATTAGTCCAGTTCTCTCACTGTCATCGAATATGGTTATCATTATGTTCCGATCACCGGGGTCATAAATTTTCAGTCGGGGTACGAAGAAAATGGCTGAAAAAAGATCAAAAACAGTCGCCGAGGCCATTAGATCACCGGAAGAGTTAGAACAGAAGGAGAAAGAAAGAAAAGTGAAGAGGATGGAATGAAATGTGGAAAATGCCCCAGTCGAAACATATATATATATATAGGAGGGTCTGAAGCATTTATTACTAGCGTAAAACGAAGTGAATGTCTCGGTAACTGAAGCAATAAATGCTCTGACTGAATCAAACCGGATAAAGGAGAACTCCCTGGAAGGAGAGAGATCGGGGAGGCGTTCGAAACGAGAGATCGGAATAAGGTCGAAAGTGATAGGAGATCGGAAAACAAAGAGAATAAGACAACTTCTAATAATCGTCGTCAGAATCAGAGCCGAGGTAGTTAAAGCGTTGCAGACGAAATCTCCACCGCACGCCTCAGAATCGCCCACATTGCTGACAGATGCCAGGGTATGTCATGACAGTGTTGTACATCCCAATCTCCACCGTTGATCTTACTTGAAAGGACGAGCTCGGAGCCCTTGGATTAAAGAAGAAGACGACAAGACCGGCGCCTTTCACTCCCAGCCCTCGGATCGTCCTTGACAAGAAAATTTTGGGCCATTAGATTTGAAGAGGGAAAAGACAAATATTTGGAAAGGGATCTCAGCCGTTCGTTTTGATTCTCTTTAATTCCCGGTCCTCAGATCATGTCCTTTAAAATCCTAACCTTCCATCTCCCTCAAAATAAATCCTGACCCTTCATAGGGAGCACCCGATTCCTATAAATACCTGCATGAAAAACTGTTCAAGGGACGGGCAAAAAAAGAGGTAGTTACTATAGCGGAAGGACTCTGAAATTTAATTCAGTTTGTTACTCTGCTATTTTTAAACTTGGATAAGGAAAAACTTTTGAAACCAGTTTTCTGAAGTGTTTTCTTGCAAAGGGATTTCTGAATACTGGAACTCTCCATTTTCAGTTTGTTCATTATCCTGTAACGCTCTTACTTACAGTTCTTTGTTATCTTTATTTCTACTCTCATCGTCCAAGCTCAACTCCATTCAACCCGGTTATTAGTTTAACCTAACTACATTTTAGCTAAGCATTCAAGGCGAACCTCAGCCCTCAGGCTAATCAGTCCGCAGTCCTATTGAGTTTGGTGATCCTGTATTTAGTTCAATAGATTTGGCTCCTTATAGGTAAGTGCTCATATTGCCGTTTTATTAAGTGTTTGATCTTATTTTACGCACTTCCTTTGTTCTTTTTATGTATGTAATTTTCTCCAAGTTCATATTGCGCTAAAAAACGCGAAGAAAGTTATTCTCGAATTTACTTCTTTATTGATCGGTCCATTCTTTTTGTTAATCTTCGTTATCTCTGAATGCAAGTCTTTTAGTCCCGAGTAGTGTATAAGTGGCTGGATAAAATGTAGGTAACTATATCTTGAGGGTCTCTTTAAAAAGAGAAGGTCTGAATAATACGTCAAGAAAATAGCAAAGTTAAATCACTAGGCTGACGTAGAAGGCGGTTCGGCACGATACCATAAAGCGAAATAAAATCAAAATAAGCCGAACAGATCGCGTATCAAAAGGAACTGGTAAGACAGGCCGGTAAAAATTTAGCCTGGTATCCCTTGCCCGGTCATAAGGTACCAATAGGTTAAAAGAGGCCTTATTCCTACCCTTGGCATCTTTGAATGCCAAAACTCTTAGTCTTAGGTTCTTATGGAGTGTAGTTGCAGTTAAATCTCGAGGGATCGGAAAAGTCCTTATCCGACCCCCATTGAAAATAATAGAGGTCGGAGGAGAGTTCTTATCCGATCCTCACCTAAAAGTTTTAACTAGCATATAAAAGGAGATCGGAGGAGAGTTCTTATCCGTTTCTCAATCAAAATTTCTAATAAAAAGGAGATCGGAGGAGACTTCTTATTCATTTCTCAATTAAAATTTTAAATATCTAAAGGAGATCGGAAGAGAGTTCTTATCCAGTTCTCAATCTAAAATTCTAGAAAATATATATTTTTAAAGAGATCGGAGGAGAGTTCTTATCCGATTCTCAATCAAAATTTCTAATAAAAAGGAGATCGGAGGAGAGTTCTTATTCGTTTCTCAATCAAAATTTTAAATATTTAAAAGAGATCGGAGGAGAGTTCTTATCCGATTCTCAAACCAAAATCTAATAAATGTTTAAAAGGAGATCGGAGGAGAGTTCTTATCCGATTCTCAAATCAAATTTTAACAAATATGCAAAATAATCCCTAAAATAAAACCAATACGCAACAGCAATTCACTAAGGACACCTCATTTACTTGTGTATTTGGGTAATCTGAAATAGTGAAAAATCAATATACTCCTTTTGTCAAAAGGATTAACATTTCCATTCAAGCCCTCCTAACTATAAAGAATACGAAGTTAAATCTGCTTACCCTCATTGAGGGACGAGGTGGGGTGCCTAACACCTTCCCCACCCGTTTATGGACCCCGAACCTAGAATCTCTGTCTTTTTTTGAAGTGGTTTCATTTTAATTTATTTTCACAAATGGTTTTCTTTAATTTCCCTCAAAATTAAAGTGGCGACTCCTCACTTTTTCCCACTTCGGTGAGTGACCATCCAGGCGATCGCAAAACCCCTTGCGACATCGAGTACTAATGGTAGTTAAGTGATGGTGGTGGTAACAACGGTGATTAAATAGTAGTGGTAGTAGCTAAGTGGCGGTGGTGGTTATGTAATTACTATGGTGGTCAAGTGAAGGTCGTGATGATAGTAATGATAATCAAAGGGTAGTGGTGGTTATGTGATTACTACGGTGGTCAAGTGAAGATCATGATGATAGTAATGATAATAAAAGGTTAGTGGTGATAAGAGTAATAATGACAGTAATAATACTAATAATAATGTTGAGGATAAATGAAAATAAGTCAAAAGTAATTGTGCTTGCACATATTTTTTTATAAGCCAATTGTATAAAATATACACAATGTTTGGATCAATTCATATTTATATCCATAACTTTAGTCTATATGTAAATTAGTCAAATATTTAAGATTTTTGACAATTGTATCCAATGGGTGAAATTAAATTTGAAAAATTAACGATAAATTTAAATATAGCATTTGAAATTTTATTTGACTAGCAAATAAAAGTTTTAGATATATTCATGATTTAACGTAAGCATTTAATATTTTTAGTTCATTAATTAAATTTTATATTTTTTTAAAAATATGCATTTTTATATTTATTTTTAATTGAAATTTTATATTTAAAAAATACTTTTATTAATTAAAATTAATGTAATTATCTTTTAAATTAAGTCAAACAAATCCATGTATTCAAATATAAACTGTAATATAAATTCATACATTTTTTTCAAAGCAATTTTAAAAAGATTATATAATTAAAAAAATATATCTCACATGAATTATAACATTCATTAAATAAAATATGTATTTTCTATATAGTTTATTCTAATTAACATATATATTTTATTTAATGGATTATAATTCATGATAAATTAGATTTAAATAATTTTGTTTTCACTATTTTTTTTCTTTTCTTTCTTTTTCATTGTTAAGAGAAGATTAGAATTGTGGAACTATGCATATTATTGCATTTATTTTTTATTTTTTTTTATCTTCTTCTATTAAAATTTAAACTCATTGATGGGTTTTTCAAAATTTAGTAAAAAATTAGTGAAAAAATTTATGTTTAGACCGAATTTATCATTAATTGTAGCTTCTATTAAATAAAATACACATGTCAATTACAGTAAATTATATATTTTATTTAATGGATGCTATAATTCATGTGAAATACATTCTTCTCAATTATATATTATTTTTAAAATTGCTTTAAATTCAGGTGAAAACACTTTGTAAGAACGTATGCATTTATTTTTTACATTTTTCTATTTAGATACATAAATTTATTTGGCTTAATTCAAAAATAATCATGTTAATTTCAATTAATAAAAATATTTTTTAGTATAAAATTTCAATTAAAAATAAATATAAAACATATTTTCTTTTTAATATAAAATTTAATCAATCGACTAAAATGTTAAATATTTATATTAAATTATGATTATATCCAAAACTTTTATTTATTAATCAAATAAAATTTTAAATACTGTATTATAATTTACCATTAACTTTTCAAATTCAATTTCACTCATCTGAACAGGATTGTAAAAAATCTTAAAAGTTTAGCTAATTTATAAATTATGGATATAAATGTGAATTGACCTAAATATTTAGTATTTTTTTGTAATTTATATTATCAAACAATATAATAAAATATATAATATAACATAATAATTTCGATTACGTTGTGTGAACATAAACATGCCATAAATGAATAGTTATAATTATAGCCTATATAATTTTTTTTTCTTTTCACTCAAAATTAGAGTAAAATAAATTTTGAGATTTGATTTTTCCAATTGTCCAAAGTATTTTATTTTTCATCGGCTTCCCTCCTTGCAAACAGAGCTCGAGTGAAAGACGCCTTTCTCTTTCGTTCAGAACCTATGGGCTATGGATACCTTCATAGTTCTTCCATATCAATGCTCAGTTAATTATTGAATACAAAATGTCTCTCCTTCCCATTGACTGTATATACGTTATAGAAGAATATATGCACGAATGGAAAAGCAGAAACCAAAGCTTCCGCGTCCCTATTCCTGTGTCTGTGCTTCGCTTCCTTTAAGAGCTCTGCTAGATCATGGTAGATGCCTCTTTAAATATACGTTTTTGTTTTTCTTTTTGGCATTGGTGTTTTATTGGTGTGTGAAATTGTTTAGGTTAGGGGAGAATTGCCGTTTCAGAGGTGCAGAGTGGCACTCGATTCTGTAGAGTTTTCGGATAGAGTGTCTGGTGAAGAGTTAGCCTCGAATTTTGCTGATATCATTATCCAAATGGCTCAGGATGTGAGTTATTGGATAGTGTGTCTTGTTAGCAAAAAGAGAAACTCTTCTATAGATTAAGATGTTGAAAATAAGTTTTATATTACATTGTGTTGATTGATTTTGCAGCTTACAATGCCCCGAGAGTACCAGGCTGGCCTCACAAAGTTGGTTAGTATTGTTATTTAGAATAAAGCATTGATTTTTATAGATTTCTATTTTATGTGGTGCTATATGGTATTGGTGGTTTAATTATCTATTTCAAATCTTAGTAATGATTCGCACAATATGTACGAATATTGTTTCACTTAATGGAGGTTCAGCACTTCAAGTTGTGATGATTATATTAGCAAGAACGTAGTATCTCTTGTTCACAAGTCTTCTACATTAAGTCTTTCTAAAATTTGGAATTGCTAGGAAGTTATTATGTGAATATATCAGTTTCATCAAATTCAATTTTTTGTTTGGGTTGTATCAGTAATTCAGGCTGGGTCCCTTCCCTTCCTTACCATTCTTTTCTCTCCTTAGCTTTTTTTTTTAGTACGGCCAATCATGGTTTCAAATTGCAGTCGTGGGTAATGGAAATAGACTTGTAACGGCCACAACGTACTGATAACGGCTTGGCACCATGCAAAATTTTTTGAAAAACTTGCAAAGTTCATAAAATGACTATATATTGGTAGATACAAGTAAAACTAAAATACACAACTATATAATAAGCACAAATACGTCAAATAAAGACATTAAATCTAACATGTTTCGACATCATTAGCAATAAACAATTTATAATATGATCTTAGCTTAGCAAACAATGAGGAGCAGATTTTGTAAAAGAAATGAGAAATTTAGGTGAAAATTTGAGAGAATATGTCACACCTTACCCCTCTATAAGGCATAACATGATCCCGTAGAATACCTAATGAACTACCGAACTTCACCTACCGATAACTCATTAAGTACCCTACAAGGGATTTTAAAACAATTTTCTTACTTTTTATAAGTGGTGAGCATTTTCTAATAGGTATTAAAACATTTAATTAAAGTTGAAAACTAGTTAAAATTTTTCGCCCATTTTATTTTTCTGCAAATTTTATAAAAATTTCGGCAGAGTGCCGTCTGTATTTTGAGAAAACAGTTCTTTAAATTCCTATAAAAAGCACTTCCAATTATTTATTTCAACCACTTCTTCAAATTCACAATCAATTTCAACATCATTTATCAATCTCTAAAAATTCAAATCCACAATTTCCAATTCAAATACCATCCAAAATATTACTAATTACTTTCATTCAAATTAAAAATAAAATACTTCCATTCATATATAATTAAATGTAAAACAAGTTATGTACATCATGCTAAAAATTTGCATTAGGAAAAATCCAACTAAAATTTATTACAAACTTTATACAAGCTATTCAAGACTAATTTTACATGTCTATACATTTACGTACATTACATACATCAAAATAAATTTTTACAGTCAGGGTATAAATTATACCCGATAGCTTCAAGGTAAGTAGCTCCTCAATCCTCAGCAGCTCAATCTGTTGCTCCTCTAGTCTATTTATCTGCAACAGCAATAATAGCCATCGCTGAGTACTAGGACTCAGTGGTGCACAACATACTAAAATAATCTTTATGCATAATTTAAATCATATTTATTCAAAAATTGGACTGAACATGAGAATTAAATACAAAACATGAATTATGAGATTTTAATCCAAACAATTTCATTTCGAAGTATCAAAACACATTTCATAAAACCCACAGTTATATCATGCCATTTGAAACAAATATAATCTCAATAGCCAGAGGCTAAGGAGAAGCCACATCACAAGGCTAGCTAGCTCAAATATGTGGATACCATTCAATTTCTTCTTCTACTGGCACACACCTCAACACTTCAACCAGAGAAGGAATCAAAATTCGAAACTGATTACCCCCACTAGTCATGCTAGTGAGGTGTTCAAATATATGGTCATGACACTGTGGTTTCAAAACTTATCTTAACAATTTACTAAACATTTATTCCATCTCAAATATACGCAAATAACTTTTAACAATTTAAATCAAAAGTATAATAAATATTTCATCACAATGATGTCATAATTCAATATTTCAAATTATTCAAAACAATATGTAGAAGAAAATTTACAGAAATTCTACGTTGTGCACAAACCTTAAGCGAGTCGCCTCTTGGCCTTGACTCGATTCCTCGGGTTCTTTCCCGGTGTTCTTTTCCACTGAAACACACAGTTTCACAGTGTTTCATTACCATAATTAGCATAAATCCAAAAATAAATTTAAATTCACTTTTACCTAACTCTAATGTGCTAAACTTGACGTTCTTTAAAATTTGTGTTTTGGGTTACTATTCATGACACTATTCAAGTTAATTTGTTGACTTTCTAAGGCTTAATAGGTATGGGAATTCCAACTTCACCTGCATACCACATTTTGGTTACTAAATTTGTTGGTTTTGGTTGTTTACTCAAATTCTAAGTCTTTTAGGCAAATTTGCAAATTTTCAGTTTTGGTGTCTTAAGTTGCACTATTCCATTGGTCATTTTTCTGTTAAAATTTGGCAAAACTTTCTTCATAGAAAATGTTCCTTATTGTCTTAACTTTATTCTCCTTTTTGAATCACTCCATTTGGGTTTTGTAGCTCAAGTTATAGCCATTTGAATCATGGCGGCCGGATTGGACTTAACCCAGATTTTTTGGGCAAATTCTGGTTCTGGCAGTTTTAAGTCACAAACTTTGGGTGGCTAAATGACTTGGTTAAGGGCATAATTTGGGTTTGTATTCTTCATGAAAGTTTTAGGTCTATATTTCAGCTGTCCACTGGTAAAATTTCAGGTAATTTAGACCTACCTAGCCCAAGTTATGGCCAAATGAACAAATACTGTTCATTTGGGTTGTTCATTTGGCCATTTTTGTACAGGTCAGACTGCATAAATCCGAATTTGGTCAATTTGTTCACTATGTTTTGGTCACTTTTTGGGCATGATTCCTAAATGAAAATTGTGTCATTTTGTGTCTATTTTCATTCCTAATTGGTCTCATACCAATTCGACTTGTAAATTTTCAGTTTTGGTCCCTGAAAGGGACCTTGGTCCTACTGCTTGCAGCATGGCCATTTTCAATCCGAATTTAAACTCACTTCTAACACTTCCAACACATCTCAATTGGTCACAAATGACCATTTTTCATCTCAAACAAGGTCAAACACACCATTTGACCAATTCTCACATTTTTGCCTCCCAAACCCTAGGTGTCAAACCCTAACTTTCATACAATTTAACTTATATACATTCCAAACACCAATCCATAGTTTTATATTCAATATTCAACCTAAACAACCATTTAAATACATCAAATTTACTCATTCAAAACCTAAACCCTAGATGACCAAAAGTCATGTTTAACAAGACATGTATAATTTTTTAGATTTCTAAATTTAAATCCTCATCTTCAAGTCCACTTCCATGCATACATAACTAATTTAACTTAAAAGAAAGCTTACCTCAATGAAGCTTTTCTATCTTCTCCAATTCTTAAATTTTCCCCTTTCTTTTTCCCTTCTAATCTTCAAATCAAGACTCAAGGATAATTTTTTGTTAAGGAAAGTCTACAATTGATGGTTACTTTTAGGGTTTTGGAAAGCTTGGGTAAGCTTCCATGGTGGTTTTGTAATGGAGATTGAGAGAGAGATATGGGATGTCCAAAGAAGAAGAAGAAATGAAATGATTTTATTTTTTTTTTCTTTTCTTTGTTTTTAGTCTTATGGAAGACCATAAAATTAAATTAATTAAATTTATTAATTATATATTTATTGCATCATGCATGAGGTCATGCATGATGTCATCACTTTTTACCTTTTCTTTTTCTTTTTTTTTTATTTATTTTTCCATTAGTTCTGTAATTTAATTCTCGATTCTGAAATTTTTTTTTCTCCGATTTTATTTGACAGTTAGGTCAGAAGTTAGCTCTCGGGGTCAATTGACCAAATTGCCCATCGCCGGTTCGACTTGGTTTGCAAATAATTCAATATTTCTTCTGGATCCCTGACCTAATTATTTGACTGGCTTAACAATTCTTTTTCATGATTTTCTATTTTCCACTGTGTTCGTAATAGTCCTAAGGACCGCGACATCACATTTTATGGTTCGAAATTCGAGTTTAAATCGACTTCGCAATCCTTCTGACTATCGGCTCGTTTAACTTCTTATGTTCTGTTTTTCTTATTTATACTTAACTAATTGGCAATTACTAATTATTTGTGTTTATGGCTTATCTAGTTGTCTTAAGTGTGTTTCTAATCCCCTCAATTATCCGGACTGACACCGCTCACCGGAACAGTAAAATATACCAGGCTATGTAAATAGGGGTGTTACAAAATATGAGTGATATAACAACTTTGGAAGAGAGAATATGCAGACAAAAAAAAAAAAAAAGAAATGTAGCAGAGGAATAATTAAATTAACGGCTATTATGATTACGTAACGATAAATAACGGTCGTTACCATTACGCAATGGTCGTAAAGGTTGTTACACCTATAACTCCAGATTTGCCTATAAATAATGGTGTACCGCATGACAGGCTCTTCCAAAACCTATAAATGTAATGGCCGTTATATGAAACCATGTAGTTGATATTGATCTTAGCATCTAATGATGTCTGTTGTTTACATATATTTCTTCTTAATTGAATATTCATATTATTAGATGATGTTCTTTAAGGAGAAAACCTCTTTAAGAAGTGTGAAGCTTGGTGGCTTGGATGGTGGTACTTTTTGTTTTTATAGTCTTTTTATTATGTCAGTGTCAACATGACATTTTTGTTCTTGTAGTCTTTCTATATCCGTATATCAGACATGCATCTTTATAGAAAATATGTATGAAGTGTGGACAGCTTGTTTAATGCTAAATGATTGGAATAAGATTTTATGTAGCTACTCCTTTATTTTATTTTTGATTCGCAAATAATTTTTTCCTTTTGAATATTGATGTGTGATTATTGTCTAAAATTGAGCCCCTTTTCATTCTTTGGAGGCAAAGTGGCTGGTGGAGTCTATGTTGGTCCCATGAGGCTTTTCCTAGAGCGTTGTGAGGTGAGTACTCAGTTGTTTGAGAGAATTTTGCTATTGGGGTTCTGGTCATACTTGCTTGACCTCTTGATCTTTATATGCTTGATGCTTTGCCATTATGCTAAATGAAAGGGAAAAGAAAGAATGTTTACAATGAACCTTTCTCACTTTGTAGGAGGAATTTCTTTAGGAGGCTGAAATGATAAAGATAAAAGGCTCAGGATTTAAAAGGCAAGGAGGTATTTTGATTTTAGATTTATAACTAATGTTAACTTTTGAGTGTCATTCTTACCGAATTCTTGTGCTGATTTCAAAAGTTTGAAAACTCCCTCTTGTGGTCTTTATTTATTTGATACCCCTATTTATCTCTGATGTCCGACTAAGATTCACAGTGTGGGGGTGATATGGATTATAATATGATATTACCATGTTTGGTTTACATAGTAATATAAAATTACCCAGAATATTACATCACAGTCCAACTTCCATGAAACCTCCATTCTCCCCAAAGGAATGAACATGGAGTTTAATGAGTGTAATATCAAATATCTGGATGCTTAGCAATTGAATATTGTGGTAGGACAAACACTCCCTTATATTATATTCTCTGGATAAAAGTATCATTTCAAGAAGAATAATCACTAATGTTCATGTGTAATGCAAGTTTTCCCCCTATTGAAGTGTAATATCTCCCAAAATTGTACTGTCAAAATCTAACTGGATTCCTGTGTGACCTATTGAAGAATACTTGTTTGGCTTTGACAAACAGAAATT
This sequence comes from Hevea brasiliensis, assembly GCF_030052815.1. Classification (NCBI taxonomy): domain Eukaryota; kingdom Viridiplantae; phylum Streptophyta; class Magnoliopsida; order Malpighiales; family Euphorbiaceae; genus Hevea; species Hevea brasiliensis. The sequence continues at coordinate 103,252 of NW_026614713.1, read as the reverse complement.
GAATATAGAAAAGTTCATGATATTAGAAGAATGTGTATTTTTATTTTCCATAATAATCAAAAGCAATGCAAATATTACTTTAAAAAACATTTGACCACTTTGTACTTAAGGTTATAATAGTAATCTTTCTTTAATACCTTTGTGATTCAAATGATGCATCCCTAATAATATTTTATTTTCAACAAAAAATTGTTAATAAATCATTCGTAGGAATCTTATAGCTATGCTTCACATTGCTAGGATACCAAAAAGTAAGTTGGAATTTGTGAATTAAATGCCTCCTAAGTATGGCATATTAGTCTGTTGATAGAATGAGAAATGCATGAATTTTAGAATAAATCACTAGATGAACTAACACTACCTCTGTAGATTGAGCCCCACATTCTTGAAGGTTTTGAGTCTTTTGCCAGCGTCTCTAGCTAACTATGATTATGGGCTTTAGGTTTTTATTTGAAGTCTTTGTAAAGCACTCCAAAGCTAGTTAATAGCAAGTGGTGATAGTGTGTCACTGAGGAAATATGAGTTTTGAGATATGGATGATGGAATCTTGTATCAAGTTCCTGAGTGATTGAACTTTGTTATGGTTAGTACCTTGATATTGTTTCATATTCAGCTTGTGGTGCTAAAGCTGTCTCTTCTAGTGAATGTTGTACTGTTACAATTGTAATTTGATGAAGTTAATATTTATGGTGATTCTTGTAGCTCAATATAAATTGAGTGCACAATCTTTAAAAAGAGAGCCTGGTTCTACAAGTGAGTGCTGGAGTTGTTCATTATATTAAGGAGGAGCTGATGTAACAAGATCACCTCTTTTTTTTTTTTTTTTTTTGAGTTTGATGATACACACAGCGATACATATGGCTTACTATCAAATTGGATTAAAATCCAATCCCTTCATGCAATTGACATACTTTGATATTGGTTTCAGGTTCGTGTAAACACTCATCTTCTTTATCAGTAAACAAAATTTAACCTTCTCCGAGAAGAAAGTGAGGGTTATGCCAAACTGGTATGATAATTTTTTCTATTTGAAAATTTTCCTAGTTACTTATAATAGATTTATTTTAATATGTGTGTGGTTGTGTGCTTATCTTTTTAACATCAGAATTTGTTTTCTTGCTGGAGATTATTGAATTTTCTCTTTTCCCATATAAAAATTGGGTGCTTGAAGTAGAAGCTTACTTTTCTTCACATTTTTAGCCATAGATCTAATATTATAAAGCAACAACAATTAAGCCTTAATTCCAAACTAGTTGGAGCTGGCTTTATACATAATATTATAATGTAAAATAAAAGCATTGTTAACTAAAGGCTTTGTTTCTGACTTGTAGCAGCCTCTATATGACTATAAATCTAGAAAATAAGAACACAAAAGTTTTGAGAAATTTGGCCAAGTTTTTTAATTCCTTTAGTTTCCAAAAACCTGAGTAAACCTTAATCCTAGCCTAGCTAGGCTGTATGGATCATTTTCTTCCATTCTACCTGACTTAGAATTATATCTGAAAGGATTCCTATATTATGGTCTCAACTTTTTCCTTACTATCTTGTCTAATTATTATGGAGATCTCTGATCAGAAATCTCTCTCTCCCTTCCCTCTTTCTCTCATCTCTTTTGTATCTTTTCAAGACATATACTTGCTTTAAATGTATCTTTTTGGTGTATGAATTAGTTATTAGATTTTTTTTCTCTAATCAATTAGTTTTTAGACTGCCGACTATTACTGTTATGGTGCAAGGTTTTTTAGTTAATTTATTATTATTATTATTATTATTATTATTATTATTATTATTATTATTATTATTATTATTATTTTCCCTATCTTGGAAGTAACATGTTGCAACATGCTAAATATCACTGCTTTTCATTTTTAATATTGTGCTGCAATTGTGAACTCTATTATTGCATTTTTCCAAAAAATGTTATATAGTTTACAAGGCATTTATAGTTCTGAAACTTTCTTTATTAAGATTCTTATGTAATTTTATTTTGAACAGCACATTGACGTGACAGAAAATTGTAATAGATGTTTTCATTAGCCATAAATAAAACATAAAATTGCATGTAACCAACAGAATTTAGTTTTTCTGCAGGTTACCCTTTTATGTTGAGGTTATGAAGATACAACTGAAAATGCATCAGCAGCAACAATAGGCATCTTTGAGGTTTTGAGTTGAGCTTCATTTTTTGCCCAGCATGTCTTCTATCTTATTCCTTTCACTCTCTCTTCTGATTAATGCAACCTCTGCAGTCATTAATTGGGCTTTTTGATCTCGACCCCAACCGTGTTTTTGATATCGTAAGTTGTCTTTTTATTCTTTTATAATAATAATAATAATAATAATTATATTATTATTATTATTATTATTATTATTATTATTATTATTATTATTATTATTATTATTATTATTATTATTTCAGTTTCAGAGCTTTGATTATCCATGGTTAATTCCCGGTTCCCATTGTTCTAACAATCAGGTTTTAGAGTTTTTTGAACTTTAGCCTGACAACATTATCTTTTTGGGGTTGATTCCTATCTTTCCCAAGGTGTGCTAAATTATAGTTAAGGACATTGGCATTTATATTTGGTTTATATTCATCTATATTTAGTTTATATTCAAATTATAACAAACCATTCGTTTGCTGACACTTGTATTTTATTTTCAGTCTCATGCATCACAAAATTAGAGAATTGAAGTAAATAGTCCTGTACCATTTGGGCTCTATAAGCTTACTGCTTTGTTGGTGAAGGAGGAATTCATTGATCTTGATAGCAAGTGAGTGGTCTTCTCAAGCTATTTTGTCTTGTTGCATAGTGATTATTTTTATTGCTTCGATTTACATGCTTCAATTTCTTTTATATTTTTTTCATTTGAGGTTTCAGGAACTTTTAGTTGTTAGCAATGCTTTAACTGAGCTGATAGCTTCATGATGTGAACATGCAGTTTAGGCCGGATTGAAGGTGTGAAATTCTTAATTTGTCGTGGTTGTGAATTAAGAACTCATATGTATGTTATCTGTTTTAACGGACTGCACCAGACTTTGAAATTAGAATTCAGTTTCATATGGTGACAAAATATTCTATTATTGCATTGTAATATGAAGATTTGCAATGTTAACTTGATTGACATGGTATTATATTGGCTTGTATTGATATTGATGCTATCTTATTGTTTTAATTAAAGGGACTTCCGTAGTTACTAATACTATCTGTTCCAGACAAAATGTGCCACATGTGTTCATGAATGCTACCATCTAATATTAATTTGAAATATTTATATGGCTATTACTTGCCAATAGGTGTTGGCAATGGTGTTATTGTGACCCTATTACCCTGTTCTTGCATTTAAAATGGTGAAAGTATCAAAGAAGTCAAGGACAGTTTGAATATGAAAAAAGTGATAACCAATAATTCAAAATCTTAAAGGCTGAAACTGCATCCGTGAGTATAGAGAGAGTCTTTACTAAAAGCTGCTCCTGCCTTTTTTTAACAAGTTATATTGATAAAAGAATAATTTGTTGATGGAAGACTAAGAAGTGCTAGGTACAGTTACGGGAACGAAATATCCTTTTCTGAATAAAATATTGATAAATAGATGAAAAGAAAAGGTCAACATCGTAAAGCTCTAAAAATCTAGTTAGGTACCAGGGAATAACTTACTGAAAACTCTTAAAGCAGAACTCCACTCTGTGCATTGACCTAATTGCTACTAATGGTGATTGCTAATACTGGAATAACATAAGAGGAGCTGGCTGAGAATTATAGTTTAGGATTTAAAGTACAGAGTAGAAATTTAAGGGCATTTTTTGTCAATAAAGTTATGCTTATTATGGTCTGTGTGGACTGCCAAGTGGCTGTAGTAATAGCTTCACCCTTAAGAATTATATATGCATAGTTATTCACTTAATCGGTTGATCCCCCCCCACCCCAAAATTTTCTCCCCGCTTTTATTTATCCTGATCAAAAATTCATATTTGTGGTAGATATACTCGTCTACTTGCTAGGGATGATGAGGCTTTTGAGCATTATAAGGTGTTTTCATCCAAGCAACTGGACGAGGTATATTCTTATAATGGTATAATTGCTATAATTATTTGTTGCCCTTGATAGAGTTCAGTTTGTGCATATATATAAGGTAAATTTTTCTTTACTTTTCCTGGTTATCAGAAGTGATTTTACTGTCTACTTTCTGTATTATGTTTATAGATTTTGCTTCTATGGGTTTTCCTATTCCATTTCTGCCAGTGTTATCAAGGCGAAAGGCGACACTAAGACATTAGAGTACTCTATGACCTTAGGCGAGAGGCAAGAGGCGAGGCGAGGGCCTTTTTGAAGCAAGGCGCCATAACTTTGATTGTTTAAATTTTATATATATATATATATATATATATATATATATATATGTATATATATATATATACTTTTAAATAGTTGGTAAGTAAAAAAACATATTAAAAAGAAAAAAAATATTATTTACACTATGTTTATATCTAAAATAAGAGAAATTAAAAATAGTGCATACCTGTATTTCCAGCTTAAGTATAAGATACAAGTGAAAGTATGAGACTGTAAAATTAAAATATATAGCATAAGTAAAAATACACATAATAATAAGAGATGTTAAAAAAAGAAATAGTTCATACCTGAATTTTCAGCATATGTATATGATAAAAGTGATGCTATAAAATTATACATAATAAATAAAAAATTAGAAACAAGTCATAAGTCACATAATAGATAAATTATAGAAGTTCAGACTTTAATACATAAAAATAAGTTGCAAGTCATAACAAACAAAATGCAAGAAGTACATAAAAAACTTATAACTAAAACTACTCATCATTAAGATTTCCAAAATCATATTTATTTTCAACAACAGCCATCACAAATTCTTCCTCCTCTTCATCATCATTAACTTGAGAAGAGGATGCACCTCTCATTGCACGAGGATGATGGAGTTTCAACTGGTGTTGATCTTGCAGCCGATCTCTGTCACACCTTACCCCTCTGTAAGGCATAACATGATCCCGTAGAATACCTAATGAACTACCGAACTTCACCTACCAATAACTCATTAAGTACCCTACAAGGGATTTTACAACAATTTTCTTACTTTTATAAGTGGTGAGCATTTTCTAATAGGTATTAAAATCATTTATTCAAAGTTGAAAACTAGTTAAAATTTTTTGCCCATTTTATTTTTTCGTAAATTTTATAAAAATTTCGGCAGAGTGCCGTCTATATTTTGAGAAAACAGTTCTTCAAATACCTGTAAAAAGCACTTCTAATAATTTATCTCAACAATTTCCACAACTTCACAACAATCCCAACCAATTTCTCAAGTTTCAAAATTCAACAATCATCATTTCTCAAATTTCCAAAATTCAGTAATCATCAAAATACTATCAATCAATTTCATTCAAATTAAAATAAAATATTTCTATTCATATTTCATTGAAGACAAAATAATTTATATACAAATCATACTAAAAATCTACATTAGGAAAATCCAAACTAAAATTTATTACAAACTTTATACAAATTTTGTACAAGCTGCTCAAGACCAATTTTACATGTCTATACATTTGTGTGCATTATATACATCAAAATAAATATTTACAGTCAGGGTATAACGTATACCCGATATAACTTCAAGGTAAGTCACTTCACAATCCTCAGCAACTCACTTTGCTGCTCCTCTAGTCTCTAAATCTGCGACAGCAATAACAGCCATCGCTGAGTACTAGGATTCAGTGGTGCACAACATATTAAATAATTTTTATGCAGAGTTTAAATCATATTTATCCAAAAATTAGACTGAACATGCGAATTAAATACAAAACATGAATTATGAGATTTTAATCCAAACAATTGCATTTCGAAGTATCAAAACACATTTCATAAAACCCACAGTTATATCATGCCATTCGGAACAAATATAATCTCAATAGCCAGAGGCTAAGGAGAAGTCACATCACAAGGCTAGCTAGCTCAAATATATGGATATCCATTCAATTTCTTCTTCTACTGGCATACACCTCAACACTTCAGCCAAAGAAGGAATCAAAATTCGAAACTGATTACCCCCACTAGTCATGCTAGTGAGGTGTTCAAATATATGGTCATGACACTGTGGTTTCAAAACTTATCTTAATAATTTACTAAACATTTATGCCATCTCAAATATACACAAATAACTTTCAACAATTTAAATCAAAAGCATAATAAATATTTCACCACAATTATGTCACAATTCAATATTTCAAATTATTCAAAACAATATGCAGAAGAAATTTACAGAAATTCTATGTTGTGCACAAACCTTAAGCGAGTCGCCTCTTGGCCTTGACTCGATTCCTCGGGTTCTTTCCCGGTGTTCTTTTCCACTGAAACACACATTTTCACAGTGTTTCAGTATCATAACTTAGCATAAATCCAAAAATAAATTTAAATTTACTTTTACCTAGCTCTAATGTGCTAAACTTGACGTTCTTTAAATTTTGTGTTTCGAGGTTACTATTCACTATACTATTCAAGTCAATTTGTTGACTTTCTAAGGCTTAATAGGTATAGGAATTCCAACTTCACCCACATACCACATTTTGGTCACTAAATTTGTTGGTTTTAGTTGTTTACTCAAATTCTAAGTCTTTTAGGCAAATTTGCAAATTTTCAATTTTGGTGTCTTAAGTTGCACTGTTCCATTGGTCGTTTTTCTGTTAGAATTTGGCAGAAGTTCCTTCATAGAAAATGTTCTCTATTGTCTTAAATTTATTCTCCTTTTTGGATCACTCCAATTGGAGTTTTGTAGCTCAAGTTATAGCCATTTGAATCATGGCTGCCGGATTGGACTTAACCCAGATTTCTGGGCAAATTCTGGTTCTGGCAGTTTTAGGTTACCAAATTTGGGTGGCCAAATGACTTGGTTAATGGCATAATTTGGATTTTTGTTCTTCATGAAAGTTTTAGGTCTATATCTCAACTGTCCACTGGTAAAATTTCAGGACATTTAGACATGCCTAGCTCAAGTTATGGCCAAATGAACAAATACTGTTCATTTGGTTATTTTTGTACAGGTCAGACTGAGAAAATCCGGATTTGGTCAATTTGTTCACTAGGTTTTGGTCACTTTTTGGGCATGATTCCTAAATGAAAATTGTGTCATTTTGTGTCTATTTTCATTCCCAATTGGTCTCATACCAATTGGACTTGTAAATTTTCAGTTTTGGTCCCTCAAAGGGACCTTGGTCCTGCTGCCAACAGCATGACCACATTCAATCCGAATTTAACCTCAATTTAAACACTTCCAACACACTTCATTTGGTCACAAATGACTATTTGTCACTTCAAACTTGGTCAAACATATCATTTCACCATTTCTCCAAATTTTGTCTTCTCAACCCTCAGTGTCCAAAACCCTAGTTCACCAATTCATTGCATTTAACTAATTCAAGGCATTTAATCATAATCATTCAACACAATCAAGCTCAAATACACTTTTAAATCCACCAAATTCATGCATACATATATCAAAACCCTAGTTGACCGAAATTCAACTTGGTCCTTCACAATTGTTTTTATTTCATTTTAAGTTTATTTCTAAGTTAGTTAAGCTATAAACACAACTAATAAACTAAATTTTGCAATTTAAATCACTAACCTTAACTTGGATGCTAATTCTTCAATTTCCTTCTTCTTTTCTTCTTTCTTTAGTGATCAATCTTCTTCTCAAGTGACTAAATCAAGTTCTAATAAGTTAAGTTGGGGTCAAAATAGGTTTAAATGGTTGAAAGAAAGCTTGGATTCAAGCTTTATGGTGTAACAATGGTGGTTTGAGGGAGAAGGAAGAGTGGCCGGCTTGGTTAGGAGAGAACATGAGAGTGACTTCTTTTTTTTTATGTTATTTTTGTCTTACTTAAGAGATTTTTAACTTAGTCAAATTTGGTAAGGAAAAATAATTTTAATTATGACATCATCATTGATGTCACCCATGATGTAATAACCTTTTTCTTTTCCTTTTTTTTTATTTTTTATTTTTTCATTAGTTCTTTAATTTAATTTTTGATCCCGAAATTTTCTTTTCTCTGATTTTATTTGACAATTAGGTCAGGAGTAAGCTCTCGGGGTTAATGACAAAATTGCCCCTCGCCGGTTCAACCCGATTTGCAAATAATTCAATATTTCTTCCGGCTCCCTGACCTAATTATTTGACTGGCTTAGCAGTTCTTTTTCATGATTTTCTCTTTTCCACTGTGTTTGTAATAGTCTTAAGGATTGCGGCGTCACATTTTACTGTTTGAAATTTGAGTTTAAATCGACTTCGCAATCCTTCCTGAGAAGGTCACCCATCGCTGTGACTCTCGGCTCATTTAACTTCTTATGTTCTATTTTTCTCATTTATATTTAACTAATTGGCAATTACTAATTATTTGTGTTCAGGGCTTATCTAGTTGTCTTAAGTATGGTTCTAATCCCCTTAATTATCCGGACCGACTCCGGTTACCGGAATAGTGAAATGTACCAGGCTATACAAATAGGGGTGTTACAATTCTCCCCCCCTTAAAATAAATTTCGTCTTGAAATTTTTACCTGGTATCAATTTTTGAACAGCTGTGGGTGATGTCTTTTCATGTCCTCCTCTCGTTCCCAAGTAGTTTCTTGGCCCGAATGATGGTTCCACAGCACTTTTACTAACGGTATCTGCTTGTTTCGTAGCTGCTTCACCTCATAAGCCAGAATCTCCATGGGTTCTTCCTCGTATGTGAGGTCTGGATTCACTTTAATTTCTTCTACTGGTAGTATATGAGATGGGTCTGATCGATACCTCCTCAACATAGACAAATGAAAGACGTTATGTATCTTCTCTAGTTCTGGAGGTAGTGCTAACCGATATGCCAAAGGACCCACTCTTTCCAGAACCTCATATGGCTCAATGAAACGAGGACTCAATTTCCCCTTTCTGCCGAATCTCATAATTCTCTTCCAAGGAGAAACCTTGAGGAATACTTTCTCACCCACTACATACTCAATATCTCTTCTCTTTAAATCAATGTAGGACTTATGACGATCTGATGCAGTCTTAAGTCGATCTCTGATTACCCTGATTTTCTCTTCAGTTTGCTGAACAATTTCGGGTCCAATCATCTTTCTTTCACCCACGTCATCCCAACATAACGGGGTTCTACATTTTCTACCATACAAAGCTTCATATGGAGGCATCCCAATGCTTAATTGGTAGCTGTTGTTGTAAGCAAACTCAATCAAAGGCAAGTGTGTGTCCCAACTACCCTCAAATTCAATCACACAAGCCCGTAGTGTAACACCCTAGGCAAATCCCACATCGACAAAACACGGGAGAGATGTTGGGTTTATAAGTTGGTGGTTCGTAACCCCTAGTGACGCGTTTTAAAACCGTGAGGGCTTCGGTCCAGAGCGGACAATATTACTAGTGGGCCGGGCCATTACATTTGTGGTATCAGAGCGGCTCCGCGTGCAACCTTGAACGGTGGTGGGGCAAACCTCAGCGAGGACGCTGAGTCCCATAAGGGGGGTGGATTGTAACACCCTAGGCAAATCCCACATCGACAAAACACGGGAGAGATGCTGGGTTTATAAGTTGGTGGTTCGTAACCCCTAGTGACGCATTTTAAAACCGTGAGAGCTTCGGTCCAGAGCGGACAATATTACTAGTGGGCCGGGCCATTACACGTAGCATGTCCTCCAAGATCTGAATTGCTCTCTCAGATTGGCCATCTGTATGTGGGTGGAATGCAGTACTGAAGTTCAATCTAGTTCCTAGGGCTCTCTGAAGACTACCCCAGAATCTAGAAGTGAACCTAGGATCTCTGTCTGATACGATGGATACTGGCACTCCATGCAGTCTCACTATCTCATCAACGTACAACTTGGCCAATCTTTCTAAACTGTAGTCCATCCGAACTGGCAGAAAATGAGCAGAATTGGTTAGTCTATTAACAATGACCCATACTGCATCATGACTCTTCTGTGTCCTCGGAAGTCCCATCACAAAATCCATCGTTATTCTCTCCCATTTCCATTCTGGTACTGGTAGTGGATGTAACAACCCAGCGGGTACTTGATGCTCTGCCTTCACTTACTGACAAGTTAGGCATTTAGAAACAAACTCTGCCACATCTCTTTTCATACCCATCCACCAGTAATGCTCTTTTAGCCCTCTATACATTTTTCTACTACCAGGGTGCATGGCAAAAGGAGACTCTTGTGCTTTCTTCAAAATGATTTACCTCAAATTGACATCATTAGGAACACACATTCTGCCCTGGTGTAGCAGTAGACCGTCATCTCTTATTGAGAATTCTAGTTTCTTGCCCTGCCGGACTTTTTCCAATAGCTTCTGATACCTTTCACCATTCTGAGCAGCCATTCTGATTTGATCAATTAACACTGGTTGTATATGCCATGCAACTGCTGTCTGCCCCTCATCATTAATCTCTAAGCTGGCATGTAATGATCTCAACTCATGTACCATAGACAAAGAAGTAACCCGTAGACTTGCCATAGTCTTGCGACTTAAGGCGTCAGCCACAACATTAGCTTTCCCTGGCTGATAGTCTATCAGACAATCATAGTCTTTTATTAACTCTAACCATCTCCTCTATCTCAAATTCAACTCTTTCTGGGCGCCCAAATACTTCAAACTCTTATGATCTGTGTAGATGTAGCATTTCTCCCCATACAAATAGTGCCTCCAGATCTTAAGAGCAAACACAATAGCTGCAAGCCCCAAATCATGTGTCGAATAATTCCTCTCATGCGGTTTTAGCTGGCGTGATGCATAGGCAATGACATTTTGATCTTGCATCAATACACAGCCTAACTCATTGTGAGAAGCATCACTATAAACTGTGTATTCTTTACCCGGAGTAGGTAAAGTTAGGACTAGAGCTTCAGTCAAACATTTCTTCAATTCATCAAAATTCTGCTGGCATTTATCTGTCCACTGAAATTTCACATCTTTCCTCAGCAGCTTTGTCAATGGAGATGCCAACATAGAAAATCCCTTCACAAATCTACGGTAGTATCCAGCTAAACCCAGAAAATTGCGAATCTCTGTGATATTTCTGGGTGGCCTCCAATTAAGGACAGCTTCAATCTTACTTGGATCTACCTTGATACCCTCTGCTGATACTATGTGCCCCAAAAAGGATATCTCCTTCAGCCAAAATTTACATTTCGACAATTTGGCATATAGTTGTTTCTCCCTCAAAGTCTGTAGTACAATCCGTAGATGTCTATCATGCTCTTCTGCACTCCTCGAATAGACCAATATATCATCAATGAATACCATAACAAACTGATCGAGGTATGGTCTGAAGATAGTATTCATCAGATCCATAAAAGCAGCTGGAGCATTAGTTAACCCGAATGGCATAACCAAGAACTCATAATAGCCATAGCAGGTTTTGAAGGTAGTTTTAGGAATACTCTGCTCTTGTACTTTTAGCTGATAATAACCTGATCTCAGGTCAATTTTGGAGAACACAGCTGCACCCCTCAACTGATCAAACAAGTCATCAATGCAGGGCAATGGATATCTTTTCTTTATTGTCACCTTATTCAACTGTCGATAATCAATACATAAGTGGAGAGTGCCATCTTTCTTCTTAAAAAACAAAACTGGCACTCCCCAAGGTGACACACTGGGGCGGATAAAGCCCTTGTCAAGTAGTTCTTGCACTGCATTTTAAACTCCTTCAATTCTGCAGGTGCAATTCTATATGGCGTTATGGAGATTGGGTCCACACCAGGCATAACATCAATCTCAAACTGCACCTCTCTTTCTAGAGGTAATCCTGGCAATTCATCAGGAAACACATCCGGAAAGTCATATACAGTAGGGATGTCCTTCAGTGCTGGACTCCCCACTTGGGTGTCTATTGTCACACCCTACTCCTCTGTAAGGCATAACATGATCCTGTAGTATACCTAATGAATTACCAACTTCGTCTACTGATAACCCATTAAATACACTACAAGGGATTTTAAAACTTTTCTTACTTCTTTTTACAGTGGTGAGCACTATTTATAGGTGTTAAAAATTTTTTCTTTTGAACTGAAGTGAAACAGCTAACACATTTGAATTATTAGTAATTTCTATAAAAATTTTGGCGGAGTGCCATCTGTATTTTGGAATAAAACAATTCTTCAAAAACCTATAGAAAGCACTTCAAATATATTTCTCAATCTCAAACTCCAACATTTAATCAACTTAATATGTTTCTCAACTCAAATCCACATTAATTTTTCAGTAATTTCAAAGGCTGAGATAAAAGAAATATATCACAAATTTTACAAGCCAAAATAATTTACAACTTATTTTACAACTTCAATGTACAATTTTAATTTACAACTGCTCAAAACCAAGAACACTATATACATACAGTGAACATACATTACAATACAAAATACAAAATATGATATACTTAATATACCCGATAAACTCTCAATATAGCATTAGCAGCCTAGTCTGCTGCCCTGTCAGTCTGTCTACCTGCGATAGCAATGAAAAGCTATCGCTAAGTAAAATTTACTCAGTGGTGCACAATAACAATTTGAAATGTGATATAAAATTCTTTTATTGACAATTCACAAATCAAATAGTTCACAATTCCATTTCACAATTTACAAAGTTCATATAACACAAATTTGATCAAACAATTGAATAACACAGTTTTGCCAATCAATAATACCATTTGATCAAATAACTGAATAATACAGTTTTGCCAATCAATAACACCATTTGATCAAATAACTGAATAATACAGTGTTGCCAATCAATAACACAATTTGATCAAATAACTTAATAACACAGTGTTGTCAATTGATAACACAATTTAGGCCATGACACAATTTTTTCGCACATGTCGTGTTGTACACCACGACAAGACACACTCACCCTAATAATCGAAATCAATGAGGGAGGAAGCTAGCTAGATAATGAGTACTCATCCACACTCACCTCAGACTGACAAGTCAAAGAGGGAGGAACATAATCACACTCACCCCAGACTGATAAGTCAAAGAGGGAGGAATATAATAACAGTGTCATGCCAAGTGTGAATCAAAACAATTCCAAATCATAATATTTCATACAATTCCCAAATCACATTTTATCTCAAAATTTCCATTTGCAAAGTAGGCAACACAATAATTTCCAAATAAGATTCTCAAGGCCAAAACAATAAAAAATTATTCATAACTCATTTCTCCAAATAAATTTTTTGGTAAAAGCAGTGAATATAAAAAGTATTGTGCATAGACACAATTTAAAACTATAATGTTCAAATAAATTTTTAAGTAGAAAATAAGAAATCAAAATTATTGTGCACAAACACAATTTAAAACAATAACATACAAATAATCATAATTTATTTTAATTGAAAAATTCAAAAGAAATAACTATTGTGCACAAACCTCTGATATATGCCTCTTGGCTCTGACTCAGTATTTCCTTCCCTTTCCCTGAGTCGTTGCTAACTGAAACACACAATTTGAAGTGTTTCAGTACTCATTTAAACTGTCTCTAACAATAGAGTTCAATAATTAATTTATTGAATTCTATTATTTCCTTAGTCAACCTAAGATGTCGACCCTTAGTATTGGTACCAATATATTACATTTGTAGCCTTTTAGTATTGGTACATATTACCCAATTCATTTTCATGTATATTGCGTTTTATTGCAATTTGTCGGATTCCGGTATACTAATTTGACCTAGTCGGATGACCTAGTTCTCTCGGTTTTCGAGTTTCAGTCAAAACTACAAACTTGTAGATCTATGTCTTATTGCACGCGAGGAAAAATTTTAGGTCATTCTGAGTTTACTAGACCAAGTTATGGTTATTTTACTATTGCTGGTCAGAACGTACCAAAATGGTCACTTTAGGTCATTTTTAGGTCACTTTTGGTTCGGCTAGTTTTTAGACCCGAACTTGTGCAAGCTATTTGACTTGCTTATGGTCATTTCTGGGCTTTGGTGTCTTCATAAGACTGTAGATATATATCTTAACTATTCATGGTAAAAATTTTAGATCAATTGGACCTGTTTTGAGTGAGTTATGGCCAAAACACTAACTGCTGCCCAAATGGTCAATTTTCAAGCCTTAAATCCACTAATCCGGATTTGGTCATTTTTCAAGTTACCTTCCAAGCAGAATTTTGGTAAGCTTCCTTCATGAAAGTTGGCACTTTTTGTGCCTAGTTTCACCTCCAATTGGTCTCATACCAATTGGAGCCATACACTTAAGGTTCTAAGCCAAAACACACACTGCCCTATTGCACATTGTTCATCACTCATCAACTACACATTTAACACTTACCAAGTTACACATTCATGCCAATTCTGGTTTATACCATAACATAAACACATTTTACTTTACATTGTTGGTCATCTTGGCAGCTTATAACCACACTCAATATGCACATTATAGTCCAGAATTTTTCAAGTTTAAATTACAAACAATTTAACCACCTAACCCAGTTCATTTACATGTCCAATCTCAAACCTTTATACACGTGTACAAGCTGCCATAACAAGCACCATAATTCAACAATAAAATTCCATAAACCAAACCATGAAACAACATTTTTTTTGGTCCACACTTCAAATTGCCGAATTGTAATCTTCTTCAATTAGCTTTCCAAGCTTCCAAAGTCAAGTGTCATTCACATGCATTTAGTATACATCACCCAATTTATTCCTACACACATAAACACTTCATCAACACTTTAATCTACCATTTACATGCAAGGATAAACTATTCTTATGGAGTTTCCATGGCTGCCAAAAATATACATCTCCCTTAAAACATCAAACTCCAAAAATCTTTCCACAATTCAACTACCCATAACATCCACACAAACTTTAATGAAGTAAGCATAAAAAATACCTACTTACCACTTTGGAAACTCTTCAAAACTTCACCAAAACCTGATCTTCTTGCTGCCTATCTATTGCCCAAGTGGTGTAGAATAATTTTAGTGAAGGGAGCTAGTGGAAAAATGGCTTGGATCATGCTTGCATGAAGGTTCTTCAACTTCGGCCATGGAGGAATTCATTCTTCAATTTCTGCTGGTCTTTGAGAGGTGAGGAAGATGAAGTATATTATGTCCAAATGAAGGTTTAGTGGTCCACTTAAGTGAGTTAGTGGAGCACTATGTGAGATTTAATGTTAGTTTAATCTTAAATTCCCAATTTCTCACATTAAGCTCCCAATTTTTGCTACTTAAACTATGTACAACCAATTTAATTTTTCATGACATTTTTCAAGTGTATTATCATGTATTTTTAATGGACATTTAGGTCAAAGACAACTCGGGGTGTCAAATGACCACAATGCCCCTGTTCGGGTTGCATTCCTGATTTTTCGGTAATACCGAGTTTTGTCGTTTTCTCGATTTCTCACTTTTCTTTGTACTAATTAATTAATTTTTCTTTGATATTTCTAATGGTATTTATACTTCAATAGACATTTATTTAAGACCCTCTTATATATATATATATATATATATATATATATATATATTATTTTATTTTATTTTATTGTTATTTAATATTTCTCTTCCGTATTTTGAGTGTGTAGGAGATTCGAATATTCAATCTATCAGTTGAAATTGTCTCTCGTCCATTGAAAATAATCATTGTCTTAGAAGTTCCAGGTAAGTGGTAATTATAGTACATGGCACCATTTTACTCCCTTTTAAAATTCCTTAGCATTAAAATTGTTATTAAATGAAATTTTAAATCAGTATTTTAACAATTATTTTACATGCGATTTTCTAGAGTTTTATTTTATTATTGAATTTTATTTCGATTTTGATTAAATAATTGATTTTGTCAATTATCTCTGCATTAGAGCCATTAGGATCCCGGGAACAGGCCTTTAATGTCTTTATATTAATTGATATCTGACTATAAAATTTATCAATGTATTACACTGAATTGATTTGATATTGATTTGATCTGATTGACTCTCTGAAAGTATTGAAATAAACTGTTAGAATTACACTATCAGTTGTTATTTTCTATATGAAATCTTTTATTGATTTTGATTGATTTGTACAAATTGATTTTCAGTTTTGAATTGGTACCTGTGTCCAGTATCTGTATCTGCTATCTGGCCCCGCCGTGTGGACTATCACGATATTAGGTTACATTGCTGAGTCATGCATCATTGCACTTTATGGTTTGCATTAGTATCATATGCATTGATATCTGTGAAGAAGGAGGAAGGTATCTAATATCTGATAGCGCGCTTACCATCTGGCCTTTGGTGATGTGGGGTATCATCACTCTGGTGTACTGTACCATAAAATTTTATTAAATGAATTTCTTTTATATATATATTTTATGAAATTATTTTATTAATGATTTTGATAGCATTAGCATGATTTTATTGAATAGAAATTTTACTGTGAAATTATTCAAGCATCTACCTGTTCCTATTCCGTTGTGTGCTATAATTATCATTCACTGAGCATTAGCTCAAACCACATTTTCTCTGTCTGTTATCTGGTTCAGATCAGTAGAATTCTGTAGTTGATCCAAATATTCAGTCCATTTTCTGGAGAGGGACAATCTTTGATTTGTTCTCATGGTATGCCCAAATTCATGTTTCATCGGGCTAATAATTAGTTTAGCTTATTGAAGAGTTTAAATTTTTATTTGAAATCTGTAGAGACTCCGCAGTTTACTTATGGGATATTTATGATGTTTATTCAGTATTTTGTTTATTTGGATTTTACTTGTTTTGGGATTAGGAAGTGACAATATATTTATTTAAGATACTCTGATAAGGCTTGCATGATTTAAGAATATTATGCGCCGGTCACAGCACAAAATTTTGGGCTGTGACAAAGTTGGTATCAGAGCCTGGTTGAGGTCTAGTAAATTTGTGGAGCATAAGATCCTTAACGTCTTTTCAGTTTATCATTGCTTTAGATATCTGCATCCTTCGTACTTTTTCATTTGTCTTAATTTGGCTCACATTTTCAGATTTAATACTTGTTTATTAAAATGAATAGGTGCCTGGGTCTGTTAAACGTAAGAGGAGAGCTAGGGCCAAGGGTCTTAATGGTGCAAACCTTGATCCAACAAGGGAGGTACCACCTCAAACTATTAATCAGACATCTAAACAAATGCCTATGGCTAAGACTGAGGCATAACCATTCCTTTGTTTCTCCATACTTTTCCATGAGATTTAGTACACTACCTACTTTGTTAGAGTATTCTTTATCTGTATCAACACCTATGGGTAATGCAATAGACACTGATACGTTGTATAGGGGATGTATAGTTCAAATTGGAGATAGGGAATTAGCTGCAGATCTTGTTTCTTTGGATATGTTTGAGTTTGATGTGATTTCAGGCATTGACTGGTTAGCCACTTATCACGTTTCATTAGATTGCCATAATAAAGTTGTATTCTTTAAAATTCCTGGGGAGGATGAATCTCAATTTCAGGGAGATCGTAGTATAGCCTTTAGTAATCTTATCTCAGCAGTGAGTGCTAGCCTATTATTGTGGAAGAGGTGTAAGGGATATCTAGCTTATGTTAGAGACGTTCAGGTAGAAGGTGTAGGTTTGGAGAATGTTGCAGTGGTTAAAGAGTTTCCTGATGTATTTCCAGAAGATTTATCAGGTTTACCCCCGGAGCGAGAGGTAGAGTTTGGTATAGACTTAATTCCTGGAATTGAGCCCATACCTATGCCACCTTGTCGTATGCCACCTGCAGAACTTAAGGAGTTGAAGGAGCAGCTATAGGACCTACTAGATAAGGGGTTTATTCACCCTAGTGTTTCTCCATGGGGTGCTTCTGTGTTATTTGTGCAGAAGAATGATGGGTCTTTGAGAATGTGCATTAATTATAGGCAATTGAATAAGGTGACTGTGCGTAACAAGTATCCTCTTCCACGCATAGATGACCTGTTTGACTAACTTTAAGGTGCAAAGTGCTTTTCCAAAATTGATCTTCGATCTGGGTATCATCAATTGAGGGTCAAGAAAGAAGACATACTCAAGACTTCCTTTAGGACTAGGTATGGATACTATGAATTTCTTGTTATGCCTTTTGGTCTTACCAATACTCCAGCCACTTTTATGGATCTCATGAATAGAGTTTTCAAGCCTTTCTTAGATCAATTTGTTATAGTGTTCATCAATGACATTCTAGTGTACTCAAAGAGTAAAGAGGAGCATGAGCAACATTTGAGAATTGTCCTTCAGACCTTACGGGAACACAAGCTTTATGCCAAGTTCTCAAAATGTGAGTTCTTATTAGATAGTGTGACCTTCCTAGGCCATACAACGTCTAAGGATGGGGTGTGTATTAATAAGAAGAAAGTTTAGGCAGTACTTCATTGGCCTAGACCAACAACTGTGTCAGAGATTCATAGTTTCTTAGGTTTAGCAGAGTATTATAGACGGTTTGTTCAAGACTTCTCTCGTATTGCAGCACCTTTAACTAAGTTGGCACAGAAGAATGTTAAATTTCAGTGGTATGAGGCTTGTGAAAAAAGTTTTCAAGAGCTTAAGACTTATTTGACTACAGCACCAGTGTTAACTCTTCCGTCTGGATCAAGGGGTTATGCAGTGTATTGTGATGCTTCTAGGATTGGTTTAGGATGTGTTTTAATGCAGCATGGATGGGTTATTACATATGCTTCTCGTTAGTTGAAAAGGCACAAGCAAAATTACTCAACTCATTATTTGAAAATGGCTGTAGTAATTTTTGCTTTGAAAATCTGGAGGCACTATCTGTATGGTGAGACTTGTGAAATCTTCACTGACCACAAAAGTTTCAAATACATCTTTGACCAACGTGATCTTAATCTTAGGCAAAGGAGATGGATAAAATTGCTGAAGGATTATGATTGCACCATACAGTATCACCCTGGAAAAGCTAATGTGGTGGCTGATGCTCTAAGTAGGAAGTCTTCTGGTAGTTTAGCCCATATGTCTACCAATAGGAGTGTAACACCCCATTTGTATAGCCTGGTATATTTCACTGTTCCAGTGACCGGTGTCGGTCCGGACAATTAAGGGGATTAGAACCACACTCAAGACAACTAGAGAAGCTATAAACACAAATAATTAGTAATGTCCAATTAGTTAAGTATAAACAAGAAAAATAGAACATAAGAAGTTAAACGAGTCGAGAGTCACAGCGATGGGTGACCTTCTCAGGAAGGACTGCGAAGTCATTTTAAACTCAAATTTCAAACTGTAAAAAGTGACGCTGCGGTCCTTAGGACCCTTATAAACACAGTGAAAAAGAGAAGATCATGAAAAAGAACTGTTAAGCTACCAAATAATTAGGTTAGGAGCCGAAGAAATATGGAATTAATTGCAAACCGGTTGAACTGCGAAGGGCAATTCACAATTGACCCCGAGAGCCGACTCGACCTAATCACAAATAAAATCGGAGAAAAGAAAACTTCGGGATCGAGAATTAAATTAAAGAACTAATAGAAAAAAAAAGAGTAAATGAAAAAGTTAAAAAAGTGTAGGAAGATGACATCATGCATGATATCATGCATGATGCCATAAGTCATATAATTAATAAATTAATTAAATGAATTTTTGGGGTCTTCCATAAGACAAAATAAATAAAAGAAAGGAAAAAAAATTTCATTGTCTTCTTCTTCTTCCCTTCCAAAACGTTTTCTCTCTCCCTTAGCTCTCTCTCTCAAACTCCATTAGAGCTCTTAAGTCAAGCTTCATAAACCTTCAATCCCACCATAAAAACCTTACTCTCCAACATTAAATCTTGTAGTTAGACCTAGATAAGGAGCTTGACAACAAAAAGAAAAAGAAAGGAAGGAGTTTTGAAGAGGGAGAAATTAAAAAAAAAAAAGGTTAGTAAGCAAACTTGATGATTTTAGTTTTATTTCTACATTTTTAACTTATTGAACTTGTAAATAAATTTTAAATAAACGAAAAATTTGTTGAGGGACCATGAGTGAAATTCAGCCAGCATGTGTATAGGGGTATATTTGCATGGTTTGATAGATTTAAATACATATGTGAGCTTGTTTGAGATGAAGAAACATGTATGTATGCATGGAATTAATCAAATGCAACAATTTAGTGTGGTTAGGGTTTGGATACTTAGGGTTTAGAGACAAAAAATGTGAAGAAGTGATAAATGATGTCTTTGACATAGTTTAAGGAAAGAAATGGTCATTTGTGACCTAATTAAGTGTGTTAGAAGTGTTTGAATCAAAGTCAAATTCAGATTGGGTATGCACCATGACCAAAAGTCAACTTTGAGGGACCAAAAATGAAATTTTACAAGTCCAATGGATATGGGATCAATTGGGGATGAAAATAGGCACTAAATGACACAATTTTCATTTAGGAAGCATGCCCAAAAACTGACCAAAACTTAGTGAACCAATTGACCAAAGTTGGTTAAGAGCAGTCTGCCACTGTACAAACTGACCAAATGAACAGTATTTATTCATTTGGCCATAACTCGAGCTAGGAAGGTCAAAATGACCTGAAATTTTACCAGTAATTAGATAAGATATAGGTCTAAAATTTTCATGAAGAACACCAACTCAAATTATTCCATTAACCTAATCAAATTATTGAGCAAAGTTGAGTTACTGAATCTGCAAAACTGCAGGATTGCCATTTGAACAGTAAGGTTTCAATGGCAATAACTCCCTCTAGAAAACTCCGATTTAGGTGAATCTTGAACCGATGGAAACCTAAGACATAGTAGAACATTTCGTATGAAGGAAATTAGACCAAATTATGGACTTAACTTGATCAAATTATTGAACGAATTGGATCAAAAATCTGCCATAACCAAAATTGCAGCATGAATAGTGCACGTGAACAGTAATTATATTTTGGCTATAACTTGAGCTACAAAACTCCAATTGGGGTGATTCAAAAAGGAGAATAAACTTAAGACAATGGGAAACATTTTCTATGAAGAAAGTTTTGCCAAATTCCAACAATAAAGTGACCAATGGAACAGTGCAACTTAGGACTCCAAAACTGAAATTTACCAAATTTGCCTAAAAGACTTAGGATTTGAGTAAACAACCAAAACCAACAAGTTTAGTGACCAAAATGTGGTATGTGGGTAAAGTTGGAATTCTCATACCTATTAAGCCTTAGAAAGTCAATAATTTGACTTGAATAGTGTAGTGAATAGTAACCCAAAACACAAAATTTCAAGAACGTCGAATTTAGCACGTTAGAGCTAGGTAAAAGTGAAGTTAAATTTATTATTGGATTTATGCTAATTTATGGTACTGAAACACTGTAAAATTGTGTGTTTCAGTGGAAAAGAATACCAGGACAAAACTTGAGGAGTCGAGTCAAGACCAACAGGCGACTCGCTTGAGGTTTGTGCACAACATCACTATGCATTAAAATTCATTGATAAAGTGAATGAAATATGCATTTTACTTTTGCTTTGAATTGTTAAAAGTTTATTGTGACCTTATTTATGATGTTTGATTTAAATTGTGAAAGTTATTGTGTATATTTGAAATGACAAAGTTTAGCAAATTGTTAAGATAAGTTTTGAAACCACAGTGTCATGACCATATATTTGAACACCTCACTAGCACGACTAGTGGGGGTAATTAGTTTCGAATTTTGATTCCTTCTCTGGAGAAGTGTTGAGGTGTGCCAGTAGAAGAGGATGTGAATGGATATCCATATATTTGAGCTAGCTAGCCTTGTGATGTGATTTCTCTTTAGCCTCTGGCTATTGAGATTCTATTTGTTTCGAATGGCATGATCTAACTGTGGGTTTTATGAAACGTGTTTTGATACTTCGAAATGAACTTGGTTTGCATTAAAACCTCATAATTCATGTTTTGTGTTTAATGCTCATGTTTAGTCAAATTTTTGAATAAATGTGATTTATATTTTGCATAAAGATTATTTTAGTATGTTGTGCACCACTGAGTCCTAGTACTCAGCGATGGCTTCTATTACTGTCGCAGATACAGAGACTAGAGGAGCAGCAGACTGAGCTGCTGAGGTGTGAGGAGCTATCAGCTTAAAGTCATCGGGTATAATTTATACCCTAATTGTAAATATTTCTTTTCATGTATGTATTGCATATAAATGTATGGACATGCAAATGGGTCTTGAGCAGCTTGTACAAAAATTTGTATGAAGTTTGTAATAAAGTTTAGTTTGTATTTTTTTTTATGTAAATTTTGTAAGAATGTATATAAATTATTTTGTCTCTAATGAAATATGAGTACAACTATTTTATTTAATTTAAATGAAATGTATTGTTAGTATGCTGAGGATTATTGAATTTTGAACTTGAGAAATTTATTGAAATGATTGTGAGAATTTTTGAGTTTGATTGTGAAATTGAAGTAGTGGTTGAGAAAAATTTTTAGAAGTACTTTTTACAGGTATTTGAAGAACTGTTTTCTCAAAATACAGAGGGAACTCTATCAAAATTTTTATAAAATTTGTGTAAAAATAAAATGGGCCAAAAATATTAACTAGTTTTAATTTTAACTAAATGTTTTAAGTACTTATTAGAAAATGCTCACCACTTATCAAAAGTAAGAAAATTGTTTTAAAATCCCTTGTAGGGTACTTAATGAATTATCGGTAGGTGAAGTTCGGTAGTTCATTAGGTATTCTATGGGATCATGTTATGCCTTACAGAGGGGTAAGGTGTGACATGTTTTAGTGGTATCAGAGCAAATTTTTGAAGTATATTTTAACATATAAATTTGTGTTTTTCTTGTTAAGTACAACTGCTCAATGTTCATAATTGTTACATACAGTGCATTACATCATGAATATAAACTAACGGAGGGAAATCTCCTTGTGTTACTTGTTCAGGAGATACCCTAACTTCAGCCTGAAATGGAAGAAGGGGATCGCTCAGTTGAGCAGTCTATTGAAGCTGAGGCACAAGAGGAAGCCCCAGCTTTACCGAATGTCAGTGGGTCATTAGCACCAGCCCCGCAAATGCCGCAGTTCCCTGCACAGTTCTCACAGCAGATGGCTGCGATGTTTCAACAAATGGCTGGGGGTATGCCTGTTCAAGCTCCACCCCAACCACCTGTGGCACAACCACTGCCTCCAGCTAGACAGTATGATAAATTATTAAAGTATGGGGCTGCATAATTTAAGGGTACAGTGGACCCTTTAGAGGCAGAGCAATGGCTTGAAAGAATGGACAGAGTATTTAAGAAGCTGCACTGCCAAGATGAATTGAAGTTTGAATACTCTGTGTCGCTATTGCAAGGGGATGCGTATGATTGGTGGAAGACCATCCTCCACAGCTTGGTTGAACCACCAGTGCTGACTTGGGATGACTTCATCAGAGAGTTCAGACAGAAATACATCCCAGATACATATGTTGATCAGAAACTGCAAGAATTTTTAAGTTTGAAACAAGGGAACCGATCGGTGGCAGAGTATGAGAGGGAGTTCTCCCGCTTAAGTCATTATGCTGGGAGTCTCCTTACTACCAGCAAGGCAAGATGCAAGAGATTTGAGACGGGTTTGAAGCCCAGCATAAGGATGCAAGTTGTGGGATTTCGACACATCAACTTCTCAGAGCTTATGTCTCAAGCACTTGAACTAGAGAGAATTGAATCTGAAGCAACCCCAGTGAAAGAAAAATCAGAAAAAGCTGAGAAATCAGAAAAAGACAAGGGGGAAAAATCAGTTGAACAGAGTTCTGGTGCTACCTCTGGAAAGAGAAAGAAATTTAGTGGACCCAGCAGGGGTCGAGGTGGAAGATTTGGTAGGGGCAGATTTTTCGGACAGAGCCCTAGGTCCGGCCGCAAGAAAGCAGGTTCACATTCTGCCCGCCCCTGTGAGACTTGTGGCAAGATTCATGGAGGGGAATGTTATTGGGCCACTGGAGCCTGCTTTAACTGTAGAGGCAAGGGCCATATGGCTAAAGACTGTACTAGTGCTCGGAGATATGGTCCAGCTCCTATTACTGCCGAGGGATCTATTTAGAGTCCTGCTCCCAGAGGTTCACTGGGCCATGTAAGAAGAGGCAGAGGTAGAGGCACCGCTCAGCAACAGGCACGCTTGGTCGGGCCAGACAAGGAAGTGCTTCAACTAGAATCTACACAATGAAACAACGAGAAGAGGCTGAGACTTCTGATGTGGTAGCTGGTACATTCTCTATCTCTGATCAAGAAGTATTTGTATTATTTGATCCGGTTTCAACCCATTCATATGTTAGTGCTAGCATAGTCAGTTCACTTGCTGTTCCATGTGTGCAAATGGATTTTGAAGTGCTAGTAACTAGTCTGTTAGGACAAGAGGTCCGGGTCAACAGAATTTATAGAGACTGTCCTTTGGTGATCCAAGGACATGTTTTCCTGTCAGACTTGATTGAAATGCCCTTTAGAGAGTACGATATTATCTTGGGAATGGATTGGTTAGCCAGGCATCACGCTATGATTGATTGTAGACTGAAGACAGTCACTTTTGGTCTCCCTTTGTACGGTGATGTGGTAATACACGGGGAGAGGCATTTACTGCCATCAAACGTCATTTCGGCTGCACTAGCCAGAAGAATGATAAGAAAGGGGTGTGAAGCATACTTGGCACATGTGATAGACACCCAAGTGGGGAGTCCAGCACTAAGGGACATCCCTACTGTATGTGATTTTCCGGATGTATTTCCTGATGAATTGCCAGGATTACCTCCAGAAAGGGAGTGCAGTTTGAGATTGATGTTATGCCTGGTGTGGACCCAATCTCCATAACACCATATAGAATGGCACCAGCAGAATTGAAAGAATTGAAAGTGCAATTGCAAGAATTGCTTGACAAGGGCTTTATCCGCCCTAGTGTGTCACCTTGGGGAGCGCCAGTGTTGTTTGTAAAGAAGAAAGATGGCACTCTCCGCTTGTGTATTGATTATCGGCAGTTGAACAAGGTGACAATAAAGAATAGATATCCATTGCCCCGCATTGATGACTTGTTTGATCAGTTGAGGTGCATTGTGTTCTCCAATATTGACCTGAGATCAGGTTATTATCAGCTGAAAGTACAAGAGCAGAGTATTCCTAAAACTGCCTTCAGAACCCGTTATGGCCATTATGAGTTCTTGGTCATGCCATTCGGGTTAACTAATGCTCCGGCAGCTTTTATGGATCTGATGAACACTATCTTCAGACCATACCTCGACCAGTTTGTTGTGGTATTCATTGATGATATATTGATCTATTCGAGGAATGCAGACGAGCATGATAGACATCTGCGGATTGTACTACAGACTTTGAGGGAGAAACAGCTATATGCCAAATTGTCGAAGTGTGAATTTTGGCTGAAGGAAATATCTTTCTTGGGGCATGTAGTATCAGAAGAGGGCATTAAAGTAGATCCAAGTAAGATTGAAGTCGCCAATTGGAGGCCACCCAGAAATGTCACAGAAATTCGTAGTTTTCTGGGTTTAGCTAGATACTACCGTAGATTTGTGAAGGGATTCTCCATGTTGGCATCTCCATTGACCAAGCTACTTAGAAAAGATGTGAAATTTCAGTGGACGGACAAATGCCAGCAGAGTTTTGATGAATTGAAGAGATGTTTGACTGAAGCTCCAGTCCTGACTTAACCTACTCCGGGTAAAGAATATACAGTATATAGTGATGCTTCTCACAATGGGTTAGGCTGTGTATTGATGCAAGATCGAAATGTCATTGCCTATGCATCACGCCAGCTAAAACCGCATGAGAGGAACTATCCAACACATGATTTGGAGCTTCCAGCTATTGTGTTTGCTCTTAAGATCTGGAGACACTATTTGTATAGGGAAAAGTGTTACATCTATACAGATCATAAGAGTTTGAAGTATTTGGGCACTCAGAAAGAGCTGAACTTGAGATAGAGGAGATGGTTAGAGTTGATAAAAGACTATGATTGTCTGATAGACTATCAGCCAGGGAAAGCTAATATTGTGGCTGACGCCTTAAGTCGCAAGACTATGGCAAGTCTACGGGTTACTCCTTTGTCTTTGGTACATGAGTTGAGATCATTACATGCCAGCTTAGAGATTAATGATGATGGGCAGACAGCAGTTGCATGGCATGTACAGCCAGTGTTGATTGATCAGATTAGAATGGCTGCTCAGAATGATCAGAAGTATCAGAAACTGTTGGAAGAAGTCAGGTAGGGCAAGAAACCAGAATTTTCAATCAGAGATGATGGTCTACTCCTACACCAGGACAGAATATGTGTTCCTAATGATGTTGAATTGAGGAAGATCATTTTGAAGGAATCACATGAGTCTCCTTTTGCCATACACCCTGGTGGTATAAAAATGTATAGAGGGCTAAAGGAGCATTATTGGTGGATGGGTATGAAAAGAGATGTGGTAGAGTTTATTTCTAAATGCCTAACTTGTCAGCAAGTAAAGGCAGAGCATCAAGTACCCGCTGGGTTATTACATCCACTACCAGTACCAGAGTGGAAATGGGAGAGAATAATGATGGATTTTGTGATGGGACTTCCGAGGACACAGAAGCGTCATGATGCAGTTTGGGTCATTGTTGACAGACTGACTAAATCTGCTCATTTTCTGCCAGTTCGGATGGACTACTGTTTAGAAAGATTGGCCAAGTTATACATCGATGAGATTGTGAGACTGCATGGAGTGCCAGTATCCATCGTGTCAGACAGAGATCCTAGGTTCACTTCTAGATTCTGGGGTAGTCTTCAGAGAGCCCTAGGAACTAGATTGAACTTCGATCGCATTCCATCCACGCATATATGCCACCGAGAGGGTAATTCAGATCTTGGAGGACATGCTACGGGCTTGTGTGATTGAGTTTGAGGGCAGTTGGGATGCACACTTGCCTTTGATTGAGTTTGCTTACAACAACAGCTACCAATCAAGCATTGGGATGCCTCCATATGAAGCTTTGTATGGAAAAAAATGTAGAACCCCGTTGTGTTGGGATGACGTTGGTGAAAGAAAAATGATTGGACCCGAAATTGTTCAACAAACTGAAGAGAAAATCAGGGTGATTCGAGATCGACTTAAGACTGCATCAGACCGTCAGAAGTCCTACATTGATCTAAAAAGAAGGGATATTGAGTATGTAGTGGGTGAGAAAGTTTTCCTCAAGGTTTCTCCTTGGAAGAGAATTATGAGATTCGGTAGAAAGGAAAAACTGAGTCCTCGTTTCATTGGGCCATATGAGGTTCTGGAAAGGGTGGGTCCTTTGGCTTATCGTTTGGCACTACCTCCAGAGTTGGAGAAGATACATAATGTCTTCCTTGTATCTATGTTGAGGAGGTATCGATCAGACCCATCTCATGTACTACCAGTCGAGGAAATTGAAGTGAATCCAGACCTCACATATGAAGAAGAACCCATAGGGATTCTGGCTTATGAGGTGAAGCAGCTACGGAACAAGTAGATACCGTTGGTGAAAGTGCTGTGGAACCATCATTCGGGCCAGGAGGCTAATTGGGAATGAGAGGAGGACATGAGGAGACAGCACCCACAGCTATTCAGAGATTGATACCAGGTAAAATTTCGAGACGAAATTTATTTTAAGGGGGGGAGAATTGTAACACCCCATTTGTATAGCCTGGTATATTTCACTGTTCCGGTGACCGGTGTCGGTCCGGACAATTAAGGGGATTAGAACCACAATCAAGACAACTAGAGAAGCTATAAACACAAATAATTAGTAATGTCCAATTAGTTAAGTATAAACAAGAAAAATAGAACATAAGAAGTTAAACGAGCCGAGAGTCATAGCGATGGGTGACCTTCTCGGGAAGGACTGCGAAGTCATTTTAAACTCAAATTTCGAACTGTAAAAAGTGACGCTGCGGTCCTTAGGACCCTTATAAACACAGTGAAAAAGAGAAGATCATGAAAAAGAACTGTTAAGCCAGTCAAATAATTAGGTCAGGGAGCCAGAAGAAATATGAAATTAATTAACTGTCAAATAAAATCAGAGAAAAGAAAACTTTGGGATCGAGAATTAAATTAAAGAACTAATAGAAAAAAAAAAGAGAAAATGAAAAAGTTAAAAAAGTGTAGGAAGATGACATCATGCATGATATCATGCATGATGCCATAAGTCATATAATTAATAAATTAATTAAATGAATTTTTGGGGTCTTCCATAAGAAAAAATAAATAAAAGAAAGGAAAAAAAAAATTTTCATTGTCTTCTTCTTCTTCCCTTCCAAAACGTTTTCTCTCTCCCTTAGCTCTCTCTCTCAAACTCCATTAGAGCTCTTAAGTCAAGCTTCATAAACCTACAATCCCACCATAAAAACCTTACTCTCCAACATTAAATCTTATAGTTAGACCTAGATAAGGAGCTTGACAACAAAAAGAAAAAGAAAGGAAGGAGTTTTGAAGAGGGAGAAATTAAAAAAAAAAGGTTAGTAAGCAAACTTGATGATTTTAGTTTTATTTCTACATTTTTAACTTATTGAACTTGTAAATAAATTTTAAATAAAAGAAAAATTTGTTGAGAGACCATGAGTGAAATTCGGCCAGCATGTGTATAGGGGTATATTTGCATGGTTTGATAGATTTAAATACATATGTGAGCTTGTTTGAGATGAAGAAACATGTATGTATGCATGGAATTAATCAAATGCAACAATTTAGTGTGGTTAGGGTTTGGATACTTAGGGTTTAGAGACAAAAAATGTGAAGAAGTGATAAATGATGTCTTTGACATAGTTTAAGGAAAGAAATGGTCATTTGTGACCTAATTAAGTGTGTTAGAAGTGTTTGAATCAAAGTCAAATTCGGATTGGGTATGCACCATGACCAAAAGTTAACTTTGAGGGACCAAAAATGAAATTTTACAAGTCCAATGGATATGGGACCAATTGGGGATGAAAATAGGCACTAAATAACACAATTTTCATTTAGGAAGCCTGCCCAAAAACTGACCAAAACCTAGTGAACCAATTGACCAAAGTTGGTTAAGAGCGATCACATGCAAGACAACTGACCAAATGAACAGTATTTGTTCATTTGTTCATAACTCAAGCTAGGAAGGTCAAAATGACCTGAATTTTACCAGTAATTAGATAAGATATAGGTCTAAAACTTTCATGAAGAACACCAACTCAAATTATACCATTAACCTAATCAAATTATTGAGCAAAGTTGAGTTACTGAACTCAAAATCAGAGGATTGCCATTTGAACAGTAAGGTTTCAATGGCTATAACTCTCTCTAGAAAACTCCGGTTTAGGTGAATCTTGAACCGATGGAAACCTAAGATATAGTAGAACATTTTGTATGAAGGAAATTAGACCAAATTACGGACTTAACTTGATCAAATTATTGAACAAAGTTGGATAAAAAATCTGCCAGAACCAAAATTGCAGCATGAATAGTGCACGTGAACAGTAATTGTATTTTGGCTATAACTTGAGCTAAAAAACTCCAATTGGGGTGATTCAAAAAGGAGAACAAACTTAAGACAATGGGGAACATTTTCTATGAAGAAAGTTTTGCCAAATTCCAACAATAAAGTGACCAATGGAACAGTGCAACTTAGGACTCCAAAACTGAAATTTACCAAATTTGCCTAAAAGACTTAGGATTTGAGTAAACAACCAAAACCAACAAGTTTTGTGACACCCCTTACCCGTGTACAGTGTATCCGAGTAAGCTATGTCACACGGTGTACCGGAACACTCTATTTTATCGTAATTAATTTTCATCAAAATTTTGAATATAACTTGTGAAATATAATTCATTTAAGTCATTTATTGAAATTATAATTTATTTGAGGTTCCGAAAATTTTAAAGAAAATCCGGCAGAGTACCGGCTAAAAATGGAGAAAACCGTTCTTCGGAACCTGTTAAAGACACTTCCAATATTCATATTCAGTCATTCTCACTCCAATATCAAAATCTCATCAACATTTCTCAATTTCAATTCTCAATCATCCATCACATGTGATAATCAAGTATAAATCACAAATAGATATTTACTTTTCCATTCACAAATACAATTTTCATAATTTACATAAACATCAAAATACATTACACAAGTTCAACTACATATAAGAAAATAAAAATTTGTTACAAAATGCAAAAATGACACCTAGTGTCCTACCAATGCATTGCAGGTGATGAGGTGACACGGACACTGAGCAGAACTGCAGGATGGACTCACCCAGTCTGCGGTCTACTGGGCTCATGATCTGTATCTCCAGAACCTACGCGTGGCAAAAGCAACGCGCTAAGCAATAATGCTTAGTGGTACAATAATAAAATAAAAGAAATAGCAAGAAAATAAATAAGTAGTGAATGTATATGTTTTATTTGTTTTGAATTTGTATATCATTAACTTTGTCCACTTTCATTCATTTGGTTGCCCAAGTAACCTACACTAGACGACTGGACTGGATAAACGGGTAAACTAGCACTAGGTATCTAGTACCTCGGGCCATCACACCATCGGTCACATATGCATCTCCCGGTGTGCAACAGAACAGCTAACAAGCTGTAAATAATATCAGGCACAAGGCCAAATCTCAATGCAAGGTCAGAATGGCTAAAAGCCATGAAATCACAGAATGGCATAATGCCATGTGCAGTACTGCTAACTGAACCCTATTGGCATGCCAAACTATCCAAACCAATCTTGTTAGGTATACTAGGGCATTTGATACTTTAAAATTCTTCAATTTGTGAATTTCAAGTTTTGGTGTCACTATTCACCTCATTGGTCAACAAAAATGTTGACTTTTGGATAGAAAATAGGTACATTGGTTTTGGCACTCCCAACATACCACATTTTGCATTTAAAACTTGTTGGCATTAAGCATTAATACCATTTCTAAACTTAAAACCAAGAGGGCAGAATTTTCAGTTTTTGAAGCCTAATTTACTGTTCCATTAAGCACTGTTGCAGTGGGAATTTGAGGAAATGGTAAACATGAAAGTTGTTCCTTATTTTGTCTAGTTGAATTTCCGTTTTTGAATCACTCCATTTGGAGTTTTGTAGCTCCAGTTATGGTCCAAAAACCATAGCTGGCCGGATTGGAAAAACTGCAGAATTACCAAATCTACAGTACCATGAACAGTGACTGTGACTGCCATTTTGGTTAGGTTCTGGTCATAATTCGGGGTAGGTTTCTTCATGAAAGTTGTTTTTCTATGTCTTAAATTGTTGCTGTAAAAATTTCAGGGCAATTGACCCATTCTACAGTGAGTTATGGCCAAATGAACAGTTACTGTTCATTTGGTCATTACTGCAGGTGCTGTTGCAGGGTATCCGGATTGGGGTCAACTTTTGGTCCACTTGCTTTGGTCTTTTGGGCATGGTTTCTTCAGCAAAATTGTGTCATTATAAGTCTAGTTTCATGTCCAATTAGCCAAACACAAATTGGACCTACACAGCCAAAGTTATGGCTGTCTAAGTGGGCTGGAATCACAGCCTTATTGCTGCTGTCTCTAGGCAGCATACACATTTCACTTTGCCATGCTATTTTTCAGTCCAAATTATGGTCAACTTACCTCAAATGGTCACTAATTGACCATTAGAATGTTCTTTAACAATTTCATAAGCCAAGTCAAATTTTCACTCTCAAAACCCTAGTTTCCATTATAAGTTTTCACAACATACCTTAATTACTAACTCATTCATTAACCACATGCATACATGCTTTAAACATGATCTCTAATCCACTTTAAGTCCATCAAAACACTCCATCATTGTTCCTTCCTTAGGGCTGCCAAAATTCATGGTAGGCATACACATAAATTTGGTTCATTTAATTCACAAATTCATGTTGATTTCAAGTCCCTAACATGGAAAATAAGAGTTTTAAGTAGATAGGTGCACTAACCTTTTGTAGGGCAGATTTTTTCAAGCTCAATCTTCACTTTCTTTCCTTTTCTAGGCTGCCAAACACTTTCCCAAGAGGTGTGGACAAGTTTTAATGAAGAGTGTTTAGGGTTTAGTAGTGGAAACAAGAGGGAAATGAAGCTTTTTGATGGTTTTAATGGAGGTTTGGCTAGGGCAAGGGTTTCGGCTGGTTGGGAGGAAGAGGATGGCTGCTGTGTTTTTTAATTGTTTTGGTCTTCATTTATCTCTTTTATTAGTTAGTGAATTGGTTGTTTGAATGCAATTGGTGGTAGCTTTTAATGACATCACATTAGGTCATAAATGAGCCTTTTTTCTCATTTTTCTTTTCTTTTCATTACTACTCAATTTCAATTTAATTTTTAGTAATGTTTATTCATATTTTAGATCATAATAATTATTTACTTAACTGGGCAAGTAGGCCAAAAATCACCTCTGAAGGCGAAATGACTAAAATGCCCTCCGTTTGGCTTAACGGGCCAAAATTGTCTGTACCGATTGAAAAATTTTTCTAAATATTTTCTTGGCATTCTAATGCCATAGGAACCTCAATGACCCTTCTCTAGAGTCTCAAAAATTATTTTATAATTTTTCCCCGGGTCTAGGGCTCCTAGTTGCGAGAACCGCAACTTCCCTCTGGGTTACCCATCGCTTGGGCACCGGCTCATTTGACTTAGTTGTATTTTATTTCTAAAATTTTTACTAAATTTTTCTTATTAATATTTGAGTTAATTATGGTTCCTCACTTTAGTTTAAATATTTTTCTGAACGTTCTATTGTCCGACCACGCCGGTCAGGTCACCGATAGAATGTACGGAGTTGCTACCAGGAGGGTGTTACAACTCTTCCCCTCTAATTTAAATTTCGTCCTCGAAATTTACCTGATGCAAACAGTTGAGGGAACTGTTGCCTCATCGTTTCTTCACTTTCTCAAGTTGCCTCCTCGGTGTTGTGGTGCCTCCAAAGCACTTTCACCTGTGGAATCTGCTTATTTCTCAATTCTTTCACTTTCCGAGCCAGGATCCGTAGAGATTCTTCTTCATATGTCAAATCCGGCTGTATTTCAATTTCTTCCCTGGAGATGACATGTGAAGGGTCTGAGCGGTATCTTCTAAGCATGGACACGTGGAACACATTGTGGATCTTGTCCAGCTCTGGTGGTAAAGCTAGCCTATAGGCCACTGGACCCACACGTTCAATGACTTCATATGGGCCAATGAACCTAGGGCTTAACTTACCTTTCCTTCCAAACCTCAATACTTTCTTCCACGGTGACACCTTGAGGAACACTTTGTCGCCAATCGCATATTCTATTTCTTTTCTCTTCAGGTCAGCGTAAGATTTACATGCATGCGAGGCAACCTTCAGATTGGCTTTGATTAGTTTTACTTTCTCCTCAGTCTGTTTCACCAGATCTGGCCCTACCAGTTTGTCTTCGCCCAATTCAGTCCAGCACACTGGAGTTCTACATTTCCTCCGATATAGTGCTTCATACGGGGCCATTTGGATACTAGCTTGGTAGCTATTGTTGTATGCAAATTCTGCCAGTGGGAGGTATCTATCCCAACTTCCCTCAAACTCAATGACACAACTCCTCAGCATATCCTCAAGGACCTAACATATATTTCATGTTATTATTGTCATTTCAGTTCAATATGTGTATTTATCTAATTGGTTTCAATTGTTTACCTGGATTACTCTTTCTGATTGCCCATCCGTTTGAGGATGGAAAGCTGTGCTGAAGTGGAGTTGTGTACCCAAGGACTCATGCAACTTCTTCCAGAATCTCGATGTAAACCTTGGGTCTCGATCAGATATGATGGAAAGTGGAATTCCATGCAGTTTAACTATCTCACTGATATACAATTCTGCTAACTTCTCCAGTGAGTAGTCAGTCCTAACTGGCAGAAAGTGTGCTGACTTCGTCAATCTATCCACTATCACCCATACTGCATCATGTTTCTTCTGGGTGAGAGGTAGACCACTTACAAAATCCATGGTGACCCGATCCCATTTCCATTCAGGTATGCATATAGGCTGTAGCAAACCTGATGGAACTTGATGTTCCGCCTTGACTTGTTAACATGTCAAGCATTTAGTCACATAGTCAGCTATGTCCTTTTTCATACTAGGCCACCAATACTGAAGCTTCAGATCATGATACATCTTTGTACTTCCTGGGTGCATAGCATAAACACTGGTATGTGCCTCTTTCAGAATATTGGCTTTCAATTCCCCATTATCTGGTACACATACTCTTCCTTTATAGTAGAGACACCCATCTGCTTTCACCTCATAGTCAGTTGCTTTTCCCTCTGAGATTTTGCTCATAATAGCTATTAATTTTTCATCTGCCTTTTGCCCATCTAAAATCTGCTGTAGTAGGTTTGGCCTCACTTGCAACTCAGCCAAAATAGCTCCATCTCGAACCAAAGATAGACGGGCATTCAATGATCTCAAGGCTGTCATGGATTTTCTGCTCAAAGCATCAGCAACTACATTTGCTTTCCCAGGATGGTAGTCAATTACACAATCATAGTCCTTCAGGAACTCAATCCATCGCCTCTGTCTAAGGTTGAGCTCCTTCTGAGTTGGCAAATATTTCAGACTTTTGTGGTCTGTGTAAATGTAGCACTTTTCACCATACAAGTAATGCCTCCATATCTTCAGTGCGAAGATAATTGCTGCAAGCTCTAGATCATGGGTTGGGTAATTTTGTTCATGTGGCCTTAGCTGCCTGGAAGCATAGGCGACCACCTTCCCCTCTTGCATCAATACACATCCTAACCCATTATGAGAGGCATCACTATAGACCACGAAGTCCTTTCCTGACACTGGCTGTGTTAACACTGGTGCCTCTGTCAACATCGCTTTCAACTTCTCAAAACTGGTCTGACACTTATCATTCCAGTCAAATTTGACATTCTTGTGTAACAACTTGGTCATTGGAGCAGCTATTAAGGAAAATCCCTTCACAAATCTCCTGTAATACCCAGCTAGCCCCAAGAAGCTTCTGACCTCTGTTGTATTCCTGGGAGGCTTCCATTCTATCACTGCTTCTATTTTCTTGGGATCCACCCTAATCCCATCAGCTAACACTATGTGTCCAAGGAATGCAATCTCATTCAACCAGAAGTCACACTTGGACAACTTAGCATACAGTTTCTTTTCTCTCAGGGTTTGCATAACAATCCTCAAATGCTCATCATGTTCTTCACTGATCTTGGAATACACCAGAATATCGTCAATAAAGACCACTACGAACCGATCTAGGTATGGATGGAAGATACGGTTCATAAGGTCCATAAATGCCGCTGGTGCATTTGTTAGGCCAAAGGGCATCACCAAAAACTCATAATGGCCATACCGAGTCCTGAATGCAGTCTTGGGCACATCTACATCCTTCACCCTCAACTGATGATACCCTGATCTGAGATCAATCTTAGAAAATACTCCTACTCCCTTCAACTGATCAAACAAATCATCAATTCTAGGCAACAGATATTTGTTCTTCACAGTCACTTTATTCAACTGCCGGTAATCGATGCATAGCCTCAAAGTCCCATCCTTCTTTTTCACAAATAGCACTGGAGCTCCCCATGGTGACACACTAGGGCGTATGAACCCCTTATCAAGCAACTCTTGCAACTGAGTTTTCAACGCCCTCAATTCAGTGGGTGCCATCCTATAAGGAGCAATGGAAATGGGTGCTGTACGCGGCAGTGTCTCAATAGCAAATTCAACTTCTCTTTCTGGTGGCAAACCAGGCAACTCTTCAGGAAATACATCTGGGAAGTCTCTTACTGTGGGTATATCATTCAGGTTTGGCTTAGCCTGCCTAGTATCCACCACATGTGCTAGGTAAGCTTCACAGCCTTTTCTCATCATTCTTCTTGCAATTATGGCTGAGATGACATTGGACAGGAAATCTATCCTTTCACCCACAACAGTGATCTCATTACCCTCAGAAGTTTTCAAAGAAATCCTCTTCAGTTTACAATCAACCATTGCCTGATGACGTGATAACCAGTCCATTCCCAAAATCACGTCAAACTCATAGAAGGGCAACTCAATCAAGTCTACCAAGAATTCATACCCCTGAATCCTTAACGGGCAACCCTTGTATACTTTGTTCACCACTACACTGTGGCCCAATGGATTAGTGACCAGAATGTCTTGGTCACTCTCCCCTACTAGTATCCCCCTTTTTACGGGTAGGTTGATGCAGATGTATGAATGAGTGGATCCTGGATCCACCAATGCATGCACAGGTGTATTGTAGAGGGAGAACGTACCCCTGATGACGTCCGGGGCATCTTGCTCCTCCTGAGCTCTCATGGCATAAGCTCTGGCAGGTGGTCTGCTGTCAGGCCTCTCTGCTGGCTCCGATGCAGGCCTCTGTGATGGTCCCACAGCCTCAGATTTGCCAGATTTGCTACCCTCCGTGGTGCAGAGCAGTGCATGCGCTTGTGTTGGAGCAATTGTAGTAGTTCTTCGTGACGCTTCTTCAATCGATGCTCTGTTGACCCACACCTTAGCAGTGCACCGCCACTCTCCAACACTCCTTATGCCATTTCAAGCGGTGTGGACATGCAGAAGATGCCGGGCTGGTCCTGAACCCCATCCTCGAGAGCGCCCACCGATGGTGTGGACCGACCTCTCCTAGGGGTAACCGTGGCTGGGCCCCGAGACCGACTCGACCTTGTGGTTGACCCGAACTCTGTGCAGGTGGACCCTTGAACCTCTTTCAGGGTGCAGGAGATGAACTAGACTGACCTGGGCCCCTCTTCTACTGTCTCTCTCTTCTGGTCTGCTCATTTATTCTTACTTTTTCCACTTTTAATGCAGCTTCCACTAACTTGGTGAAGTCGGTGATTCCCAAGGCAGTGATCAGGATCTTTATGTTGTCATTTAGTCCCTCTTCAAATCTCTTACACCTTTCAGCTTCATTAGGAACTATCTCCCTTCCATAGCGGCTCAATCGGACGAATTCCTTTTCATACTCGGCCACTGACAACTGCCTCTGCCTCAGATTAACAAACTCTCTTCTTCTCTCTTCCAGGTATACAGTACCCACATATTTCTTCTTAAATTCGGAGAGGAAGAAGTCCCAAGTTACTATTTCTAGCTGTACTTCACTGGACACCGTGTCCCACCATTCATATGCATCATCTTGCAACAGAGATACAGCAGCCTCTAAATTTTACTCTGGGGTGCAGTGGAGTTGTTTTAAAACTCTGCCTGTTCTGTTCAACCAATTTTCGGCTGTAATAGGATTATCTTCTCTCTTGCCAAAGAAGTCCACTGCTCCAAACTTTCTTAGTCTTTCCAGGTGTGATTTCTGTTGTGGAGGTGGTGGTGGTGGTGGTGCTGCTGCTGGCATTACCCCAGCCATTTGTCTGAAAAATTCGGCCATTTGCTGGAACATGGCCTGTGGAGGCTGAGCAGGTTCTGCTTGAGCTGGTGGAGCAGGTTCTCCCATACCCCCAGTCTCAGCTGCTGCAGGTGGAGCATGACTCTCCACTTCCTCCTCAACTGCCCTCTGAGATGTAGGGTCCATATCCTATTCAAAATAAGAAAGACAAACAGATCTGCATTAGTGTCACCTCGACTCTTACAAATGCAATGCATGGTATGGACTCAATCTAGGCCCAGAAACGCCTAAACCGTGCTCTAATACCACTAAATGTGACACCCCTTACCCGTGTACAGTGTATTCAAGTAAGCTATGTCACACGGTGTACCGGAACACTCTATTTTATCGTAATTAATTTTCATCAAAATTTTGAATATAACTTGTGAAATATAATTCATTTAAGTCATTTATTGAAATTATAATTTATTTGAGGTTCCGAAAATTTTAAAGAAAATCCGGCAGAGTACCGGCTAAAAATGGAGAAAACTGTTCTTCGGAACCTGTTAAAAACACTTCCAATATTCATATTCAGTCATTCTCACTCCAATATCAAAATCTCATCAACATTTCTCAATTTTAGTTCTCAATCATCCATCACATGTGATAATCAAGTATAAATCACAAATAGATATTTACTTTTCCATTCACAAATACAATTTTCATAATTTACATAAACATCAAAATACATTACACAAGTTCAACTACATATGAGAAAATAAAAATTTGTTACAAAATGCCAAAATGACACCTAGTGTCCTACCAATGCACTGCAGGTGATGAGGTGACACGGACACTGAGCAGAACTGCAAGATGGACTCACCCAGTCTGCGGTCTACTGGGCTCACGATCTGTATCTCCAGAACCTACGCGTGGCAAAAGCAACGTGCTAAGCAATAATGCTTAGTGGTGCAATAATAAAATAAAAGAAATAGCAAGAAAATAAATATGTAGTAAATGTATATGTTTTATTTGTTTTGAATTTGTATATCATTAACTTTGTCCACTTTCATTCATTTGGTTGCCCAAGTAACCTACACTAGACGACTGGAATGGATAAACGGGTAAACTGGCACTGGGTATCTAGTACCTCGGGCCGTCACACCATCGGTCACATATGCATCTCCCGGTGCATGTGAGCGACTAACAAGTCAGAATAATATCAGGCACAAGGCCAAATCTCAATGCAAGGTCAGAATGGCTAAAAGCCATGAAATCACAGAATGGCATAATGCCATGTGCAGTACTGCTAACTGAACCCTATTGGCATGCCAAACTATCCAAACCAATCTTGTTAGGTATACTAGGGCATTTGATACTTAAAAATTCTTCAATTTGTGAATTTCAAGTTTTGGTGTCACTATTCACCTCATTGGTCAACAAAAATGTTGACTTTTGGATAGAAAATAGGTACATTGGTTTTGGCACTCCCAACATACCACATTTTGCATTTAAAACTTGTTGGCATTAAGCATTAATACCATTTCTAAACTTAAAACCAAGAGGGCAGAATTTTCAGTTTTTGAAGCCTAACTTTACTATTCCATTAAGCACTGTTGCAGTGGGAATTTGAGGAAATGGTAAACATGAAAGTTGTTCCTTATTTTGTCTAGTTGAATTTTCTTTTTTGAATCACTCCATTTGGAGTTTTGTAGCTCCAGTTATGGTCTAAAAACCATAGCTGGCCGGATTGGAAAAACTGCAGAATTACCAAATCTACAGTACCATGAACAGTGATTGTGACTGCCATTTTGGTTAGGTTCTGGTCATAATTCGGGGTAGGTTTCTTCATGAAAGTTGTTTTTCTATGTCTTAAATTGTTGCTGTAAAAATTTCAGGGCAATTGACCCATTCTACAGTGAGTTATGGCCAAATGAACAGTTACTGTTCATTTGGTCATTACTGCAGGTGCTGTTGCAGGGTATCCGGATTGGGGTCAACTTTTGGTCCACTTGCTTTGGTCTTTTGGGCATGGTTTCTTCAGCAAAATTATGCCATTATAAGTCTAGTTTCATGTCCAATTGGCCAAACACAAATTGGACCTACACAGCCAAAGTTATGGCTGTCTAAGTGGGCTGGAATCACAGCCTTATTGCTGCTGTCTCTAGGCAGCATACACATTTCACTTTGCCATGCTATTTTTCAGTCCAAATTATGGTCAACTTACCTCAAATGGTCACTAATTGACCATTAGAATGTTCTTTAACAATTTCATAAGCCAAGTCAAATTTTCACTCTCAAAACCCTAGTTTCCATTATAAGTTTTCACAACATACCTTAATTACTAACTCATTCATTAACCACATGCATACATGCTTTAAACATGATCTCTAATCCACTTTAAGTCCATCAAAACACTCCATCATTGTTCCTTCCTTAGGGCTGCCAAAATTCATGGTAGGCATACACACAAATTTGGTTCATTTAATTCACAAATTCATGTTGATTTCAAGTCCCTAACATGGAAAATAAGAGTTTTAAGTAGATAGGTGCACTAACCTTTTGTAGGGCAGATTTTTCCAAGCTCAATCTTCACTTTCTTTCCTTTTCTAGGCTGCCAAACACTTTCCCAAGAGGAGTGGACAAGTTTTAATGAAGAGTGTTTAGGGTTTAGTAGTGGAAACAAGAGGGAAATGAAGCTTTTTGATGGTTTTAATGGAGGTTTGGCTAGGGCAAGGGTTTCGGCTGGTTGGGAGGAAGAGGATGGCTGCTGTGTTTTTTAATTGTTTTGGTCTTCATTTATCTCTTTTATTAGTTAGTGAATTGGTTGTTTGAATGCAATTGGTGGTAGCTTTTAATGACATCACATTAG
The DNA here is from genome assembly GCF_030052815.1 of Hevea brasiliensis. Taxonomy (NCBI): domain Eukaryota; kingdom Viridiplantae; phylum Streptophyta; class Magnoliopsida; order Malpighiales; family Euphorbiaceae; genus Hevea; species Hevea brasiliensis. The sequence continues at coordinate 63,153 of NW_026614713.1, read as the reverse complement.
GTCATAAATGAGCCTTTTTTCTCATTTTTCTTTTCTTTTCATTACTACTCAATTTCAATTTAATTTTTAGTAATGTTTATTCATATTTTAGATCATAATAATTATTTACTTAACTGGGCAAGTCGGCCAAAAATCACCTCTGAAGGCGAAATGACCAAAATGCCCTCCGTTTGGCTTAACGGGCCAAAATTGTCTGTACCGATTGAAAAATTTTTCTAAATATTTTCTTGGTATTCTAATGCCATAGGAACCTCAATGACCCTTCTCTGGAGTCTCAAAAATTATTTTATAATTTTTCCCCGGGTCTAGGGCTCCTAGTTGCGAGAATCGCAACTTCCCTCTGGGTTACCCATCGCTTGGGCACCGGCTCATTTGACTTAGTTGTATTTTATTTCTAAAATTTTTACTAAATTTTTCTTATTAATATTTGAGTTAATTATAGTTCCTCACTTTAGTTTAAATATTTTTCTGAACGTTCTTGTGACACCCCTTACCCGACTACAGTGTAGCAGGACAAGTTATGCCACTTAGTGTGCCGGAGCACTCTATTTTATCTTAATTCATTTTTATCATAGTTTTGAAAATAATTTGTGAAATATAATTCATTTATTGAAATTGTAATTTATTTGAGGTTCTGAAAATTTTAAAGAAAATCCGGCAGAGTACCGGCTAAAAATGGAGAAAACCGTTCTTCGGAACCTGTGAAAAACACTTCCTATATTCTTATTCATTCATCTCAACTCCATTTATCAAAATCTCAATATTTTTCAGTTCACATTCATTTCTCAATCATTCATTTCATGTGATAATCATATATATATCACAGATAAACATTCACTTTTTCATTTACAAACACAATTCTCATTATTTACATGAGCATCAAATTACATTTCATAAGTTCATTTACACATGAGAAAATAAGATCAATTACAAAATACCAAAATGACACCTAGTGTCCTACCAATGCATCAGAACTCGTGAGGTGACACGGACACTATGCAGAATCGCAGGATGGACTTACCCAATTTGTGGTCTCGGCTCTCGATCGATTCTTGCACTCACGTGTTGCAAAAGCGACGCGCTAAGCATAAAGCTTAGTGGTGCAAATAATAAAATAGAAAGAAATAATATGCAAATAAAAATCATAATTTCTTAGCCATTGTGTTCATAAGAACTGAATAATTACCAACTTAATGTTTAGTCGAGGGCTAATTATGTTTTATGATATTAACTTCTTCATGCATTTTGTTTATTTATTTTCTTCATGATCTTGACTTTCTTTGTATTCTATCGTAATCATTTCTGATATTTAATTTTCGTATTTTCTTTAACAATCAGTTCAATTATAGTTATACTTTTCCATGCCCAAGTAACCTATGCAAATTGACCGGACTGGATAAATGGGTAAACTAGCACTGGGTACCAGGTACCTCGGGCCGTCACACCATCGGTCACAATGTGTCTCCCGGTGTGCAAACAGAATGGCTAATAAGCCATATAAGCAATAAGGCATAAAGCTAAGTAAAACATCATAATCAGTATAGCCATAGGCTATCACATCACAGAATGGCAATGAAGCCATACATCATACGCAGTACTGCTATCAGAACCCTATTGGCATGCCAACCTATCCAAACCAATCACATTAGGCCTACTAGGGCATTTGATACTTTTGAATTCTTCAATTTTTGAATTTCAAGTTTTTATGTCTCTATTCACTTCAATAGTCAACAAAAAGTTGACTTTTGCATAGATCATAGGTGCATTGGTTTTAACACTCCCAATGTACCACATTTTGCATTTAAAACTTGTTGGTTTTGGTCACTTTCTCAAAGCTTAGGTCATTTTGGCAAAATTGCCAATTTTCGATTTTGGTGCTCCGAAGTTGCACTGTTCTATTGGTCGATCTACTGTTGGAATTTGATAAAACTTCCTTCATAGAAAATGTTCCTTATTTTGTCTAGTTGAATTTCTTTTTTCAAATCACTCCATTTGGAGTTTTGTAGCTCTAGATATGGTCCAAAAACCACAGCTGGCCGGATTTTCTATTCTGCAGAAATTACCATATCTACAGTGCATGAACAGTGACTGGAACCACTTGTTTGGATGGGTTCTGGCCATAATTTGGGGTAGTTTCCTTCATGAAAGTTTTTTGTCTATGTCTTAACTTATTGCTGTAAAACTTTCAGGTCAATTGACCAAATCTACAGTGAGTTATGGCCAAATGAACAGTTACTGTTCATTTGGTCAATTCTGCAGAATCAGTGCAGGGTGTCTGGATTGGGGCCAAGTTTTGGTCCTCTTGCTTTGGTCTTTTGGGCATGGTTTCTTCAGCAAAAATGTGTCATTATAAGCCTAGTTTCATGTCCAATTGGCCAAACACCAATTGGACTAACACAGCCAAAGTTATGGCTGTGTAATTGGACTGAAATCTTAGTCCATTGCTGCTGTCCCTAGGGCAGATTTCACCTTCACTTTACCATACTATTTTTCAGTTCTAATTATGGTCAACTTACCTAAAATGGTCACTAATTGACCATTAAAATGTGCTCTAACAATTTCCCAAGCCAAGCCAATTTTCACTCTTCAAAACCCTAGTTCCATTATAGGTTTTCACAACACCTTAATTACTAGCTCCTTCAATAATCACATACACACATGGTTTAAACTTGATCTATAGCCCACTTTAAGTCCATCAAAACAATCAAAATAATTCCTTCACAAGGGCTGCCAAAAATTCATAGTATGTGTACACATAATTCTTGTTCATTTTAGTTACAATTCTTACTCAATTCAAGTTGCAAATCATGAAAATAAGGAGTTTCAAGTATCTAATGCACTAACCTTGATTAGGGCAGATTTTTCCCCACTCAAAACTTCACTTTCCTTCACTTTCTAGGCTGCCAAACACTTCCCCAAGAGGTGTGGTTAAGTTTTAATGAAGGGGTTTAGGGTTTAATGGTGGAAACAAGGGAGAAATTGAGCTTGATTGAAAAAAAATCAATGGAGGGAGGGAGATGGATTTCGGCTGCACTTGAGGAGAGAAGGATGGCTGCTGGTTCTTTGATGAATTTAGTCTTCAATTTGTCTCTTTATTAGTTAGTCAAATAAGGGCTTAATTGTGATTGGTTGGAAATTTTAAATGACATCACATTGATGTCATTATTTACATTATTTTGCATTTTCTTTTCTTTTCTTTCACTAGTCATTTCCAATTTCATTTTTAGTAATATTTCTTCATATTTTATGTCATATTAATTATTTACTCAACTGGACAAGTCGGCCAAAAATCACCTCTGAAGGCGAAATGACCCAAATGCCCTCCGTTTGGCTTAACGGGTCAAAATTGGCTGTACCGATTGAAAATTTTTTCTAGGTATTTTCTTGGCATTCTAATGCCATAGGAACCTCAATGACCCTTCTCTGGAGTCCCAAAAATTATTTTATAAATTTCCCCCCCGGTCTAGGGCTCCTCGTTGCGAGAACCGCAACTTCCCTCCGGTTACCCATCGCTTAGGCACCGGCTCGTTTTACTTGGTTGTATTTTATTTCTAAAATTTTTACTAAATGTTTCTTATTAATATTTGAGTTATTTATAGTTTCTCACTTAAGTCTAAATATTTTTCCGAACGTTCTAGCTGTCCGGATCGACACCGGTCACCGAAACAGTAGAATGTACGGAGTTGCTACGGGGAGGGTGTTACAACTCTTCCCCTCTAATTTAAATTTCGTCCTCGAAATTTACCTGACTTAAGTAATCGAGGAGTTGCTACCTCCTTGTTTCTTCACTTCCTTGTATCGCCTCATCAGTGTTTGGGTTTGGCTCTTCCTGAGCTTCCATAGCATATACTTGTGGTGCCACCCTGACTTCGGGCTTTTCAACTGTCTCAGAAACAATCTTCTGTGTAATGTCAGCCGTTTCTGCTCTACCCGATCTTTTACCACTTTGAACTATAGGGGAAGGTCTATCAACTTGTACCGGAGCTATTGAACCACTCCTCTGAGGGCAATCTCTTATGAAATGATCCGTAGCCCCACATTTGAAACACTCTCCGCTTAATGATCGACACTCCCCTCGTGTCTTCTACCACAATGCATACATTCAGCTTTGGGGTTGATCCTTGTTATTGTGCCCGGGAACTAGCTATAGATATTCCAACTGCCTCTGTGGCCCCGTGTCCGATCTTGTGAACTAGAACCCTTAAACTTCTTACTATCGGTTGGTATACTTGACTATCCCAGGCCCCTCTTCTGTCTCTCCTTCGGTCCGCTCACCGATTCTTACCTTTTCAACCTTTATTGCAGCCTTCCACTAGCTTGGTAAATTCAGTGATTCCCAAGGCAGTGAGCTGGATCTTGATGTTGTCATTTAGTCCCTCTTCAAATCTCTTGCACCTTTCGGCTTCATTAGGGACTATCTCCTTCCATAGCGGCTCAATCTTACGAATTCCTTCTCATATTCGCCACCGACAACCTGTCTCGCCTCAGTTAATAAACTCTCTTCTTCTCTCTTCTAGGTATACATTACCCACATATTTCTTCTTAAATTCTGAAAGAAAGAAGTCCCAAGTTACGCTTTCCGGCTGCACTTCATCGACACGGTGTCCCACCATTCGTAGGCATCGTCTTGTAACAAGGATACAAAGACTTCTAAGTTACGCTCTGGGTGCAAGTGGAGTTGTTTTAAGACTCTGCCCGTTCTGTTCAACCAATTTTCGGCTGCAACAGAGTCATCTTCTCTCTTGCCATAGAAATCCACTACTCCAAACTTTCTTAGCCTTTCCAGATGTGATTTCTGCTGTGGAGCTGGTGGTGGTGGTGGTGCTGGCATTACCCCGCCCATTTGTCTAAAAATATCGGCCATTTGCTGAAACATGGCCTGTGGAGGCTAAGCAGGCTCTGCCTGAGCTGGCGGAGTAGGTTCTCCCCTACCCCCAGTCTCAGCTGCTACTGGTGGAGCATGACTCTCCACTTCCTCCTCAACTGCCCTCTGAGATGAAGGGTCCATATCCTATTCAAAATAAGAAAGATAAACAGATCTGCGTTAGTGTTACCTCGACTCTTACAAATGCAATGCATGGTATGGACTCAATCTAGGACCAGAAACGCCTAAACCGTGCTCTGATACCACTAAATGTGACACCCCTTACCCGACTACAGTGTAGCCGAGCAAGTTATGCCACTCAGTGTGCCGGAGCACTCTATTTTATCTTAATTCATTTTTATCATAGTTTTGAAAATAATTTGTGAAATATAATTCATTTATTGAAATTGTAATTTATTTGAGGTTCCGAAAATTTTAAAGAAAATCCGGCAGAGTACTGCTAAAAATGGAGAAACTGTTCTTGAACTGTGAAAAACACTTCCTATATTCTTATTCATTCATCTCAACTCCATTTATCAAAATCTCAATATTTTTCAGTTCACATTCATTTCTCAATCATTCATTTCATGTGATAATCATATATATATCACAGATAAACATTCACTTTTTCATTTACAAACACAATTCTCATTATTTACATGAGCATCAAATTACATTTCATAAGTTCATTTACACATGAGAAAATAAGATCAATTACAAAATACCAAAATGACACCTAGTGTCCTACCAATGCACTGTAGCCTGTGAGGTGACACGGACACTATGCAGAACTGCAGGATGGACTTACCCAATCTGTGGTCTACTGGCTCTCGATCAGTATCTTCAGTACCTACGCGTTGCAAAAGCGACGCGCTAAGCATAAAGCTTAGTGGTGCAAATAATAAAATAGAAAGAAATAATATGCAAATAAAAATCATAATTTCTTAGCCATTTTGTTCATAAGAACTGAATAATTACCAACTTAATGTTTAGTCGAGGGCTAATTGAAGGAACGGAAGCGTGAAAAACACAAGTTTATACCATTGAATTCAAAAATTTTCACCTAGGGTCACATGCACCATGCAAGATTTATTTTTATCTATTTGATTTCAATGATAAACAACATATTAAAACTCTTTTAATATGTTTTTGTATCTGTATTTGCCATTTAAGATTTTAAAATTAATCAGATTAATTTTAGAACCCTAGATTAAATCAAGAACGATTACACTAACCTCTTGATGTGCTGCAGCGTGTCTGCGCCTTTGAGATTCGTCTTCAGGACACCAGATGTTGTCCCTCTAGCTTGTCCACACCAAGAACACCTATGGCAGCCCTTGAACAGCTTCTAAAGCCTTTTCTATTAATTAGAAATTCAAGTTCTGCCTTTTAAGAGATTAGAGATGTAAACAGGACACTAGAAACAATTTCTAGTGTTCTTAATTCAAGAGATTGATGGCTAATCTCTTTGAATTGATGAGAGATGAAGAAGAATGGCTGGAGAGGCTCAAAGTGGCGTGACATATGAGAGGAGAGGCTGCTGGTTATGTTTTCCATTCATAACCACACTTAAATAGCTAGGTTAACACATTAAACCCTAGCCACATGTCACCTTTTGATTAGCTCTAGGTTTAAGTGACCCAATCACATTGTGCCAAGTGTCAAACCTATATTTAATCTTGATTTTAATCATCTTACATGATTAAAAATATTTGGCAAGCTTATGTGTTATGCCATGTGTCACCATCTCATGGTGCCACGTGTCACACTGTGAAATGACGAAAATGCCCCTGTGTCTTAATTTTGAGTTCTTAACCCAAAATAATTATTTTCTTCTTCTAATTAATTTATATCAAATATAAATTAATTAATTAATCTCTATTAATTAATTTCTCATCAATTAAATTCATATTTAAACACTTTAAATATAAATTTAATTTATACTACACATCCAATAATCTAGATTTGGTTTCAAGTCATGCTAGGACTTTGCAATTTTATTGCAAACCAAATCTATTTAATTAATCAATTAAACTCTTTAATTAATTAATTAAATCATATTTAAATAGGTGATAACTTGTGTATGTGTGTGACTTACTAGGCTCATCACTAATTGGCAATGAGAAATGATATCAACTCTTAATATCATCGAACTCTTTCTTACCATAAATGATTTCTCTAAATCATTTTATGAACCTCATAGACCATGGTTAACACCTAGCATAGCATGCCATGGCCACCCAATTAGTAATAAGATTTACCTTAAATGAACCTATAATCATATGTTACCATGCACTAGAATCTCTCTCACAAAAATCCCAACTCAAGCCGAGTCATGGTTTATGTCAAACTCCATTTGCTATGAATATTATGTTCTCTTTTAATTCCAGTTCTTGATTAAAAGATTTTTCTCATCAGAAACTCTTTTCTGAATAAATCTATCTGTCCTGGCTAGGAACTTGAAACATCAAGAACAATTAAATGAACATAGGATTTTATCTCTATTTACTTAGAGGAACAGATTCCATCTTGATCAACACCTACCTCCATATATAACTAGTAGGAGCCAACAGATGCCCATATACTCATACAGTACAAGTATGAAAGCAGATCAAACTCAAACTACCTATATACAAGATAACTGTGCTATCTCGTGTCTAAAGATTATATGCCTCGATATGATTTATGACAAAACATTGACAAGAGTAAACTCCATGTGCTTGTCATAAGTGTCACCAGTTCGCCTACTTATCATTTATAAGTGCCTATCATGTTTGTTATATGGCATGAGACTCACCATTCCATCTTATTTATATCTCATATAAATAACTTGGGAACAAACATGAATACAATCTTTCTGGATAAGTCATGTCCTTATTATGAAGTATCCTCGATTGTGAACCTATTTATGATACTTTGTGCTAGAAATATTGTCACTCATATTCTTAACAACTTAAGAATAATATTTCTAACAAAATATCAATGGACCTTTTCTATTACACATAAATATATTATGTAAACGGAAAAGTGGAAATGCCTTTTATTAATAAAATTATGTACAAGATACATACTAAATGATATGCTCTAGGGCATATTACTAACAATCTCCCACTAGCACTAGAGCCATTCATTACAATACCTTAGACCCATCCTCTCAAGATGCGGTCTAACGAACTTGTGACAAAAGCTTAGTGAATGGATCAGCTAGATTTTTCAGCTGATGTTATTTTTCTGCATGGCTATATCGCCTTGCCCAACTAAATCTCTGATAATGTGGTAGCGCCTTTCTATGTGTTTGGATTTTGGGTGAGACCTTAGTTCCTTAGCCTGTATGACTGCTCCATTGTTGTCACAGTGTAGTGGAACTACTCAATGGAAGGAACTACTGTAAGTTCTGTCACGAACTTCTTTATCCAAACAGCTTCCTTTGCAGCATCTGATGCAGCAATATACTCAGCCTCTGTAGTGGAATCTGCAATGTGCTCGCTTGGAACTCTTCCAACCGATCGCACCTCCATTACAAATGAACACATATCCAGAGGTAGGCTTTCTATCATCGATATCGATTGGAAATCAATCGATAACCATCCAATTGCAAGTCTCCACCTCCATAAATCAAAAATAAATCCTTAGTTCTTCTCAAGTACTTAAGGATATTCTTGACAGCTATCCAGTGTTCCAAACCTGGATTGGATTGATACCTGCTAGTCAAACTAACAACATATGCGATATCCGGCCTAGTACACAACATTGCATACATTAAACTTCCAATAGCCGAAGCATATGGAATCCTGGCCATCTTATCTCTTTCTTCAGTGTCTTTGGAGACATCTGCTTTAGAAAGGTGGATACCATGTCTCACTGGTAACAATCCTATCTTGGAATCAAGCATGTTAAACCTCTTTAACACCTTTTTCTAAGTATAGACTTTGGGATAAACCAATAATTCTTTTCGCTCTATCTCTATAGATGCGAATCCCAAGAATATAGGTTGCCTCCCCTAAGTCTTTCATGGAGAATGTATTTGACAACCATACCTTTATAGTGCCAACATACCGTATCATTACCCATCAACAGTATGTCATCCACATATAAGACAAGGAAAGTGATAATCATCACTAACCTTCTTATATACACATGGCTCATCCTCATTTTTGATAAAACCAAAAGATTTAATGGCTTCATCAAAATGGATGTTCCAACTCCTCGAAGCTTGTTTCAACCCATAAATGGATCGCTTTAGCTTACATACCTTGGAACCATCTTGGGATTCAAATCCCCTAGGTTGTTCCATGAAAATGTTTTCTTCAATGTATCCATTGAGAAAAGTCATTTTGACATCCATCCGCCAAATCTCATAATCATAGTATGCGCTATTGCTAATAAAATCCTAATTGATTTAAGCATGGCAACAAAGCAGAAAGTCTCCTCATAGTCTATTCCTTGCCTTTGGCGAAACCCTTCGCTACTAGCCTTGCCTTATAGGTCTCTACCTTTCCATCGAACCAATTTTCTTCTTGAAAACCCATTTATTCCCTATAGGTACAATACCTTGGTGGGTCAACAAGATCCCAAACTTGATTCTAATACATGGAATCAATCTCGGATTTCATAGCATCAATCCATTCTGAAGAGTCTATATCTGATATAGCTTCTTCATAGGTAAGTGGATCATCTCCATGATCTACTTCTTCATGATTAGACAACTCTTGTTCTTCTTCATGAAGAAAACCATATCTCACCGTGGGTGAGATACCTCGGTTGTTCTACGAGGAACATTGTAAATGTTTCATCAATGGGTATAGGTTGACTAGATGGATCTATATCCATCCGATCTGATTGGTTGGTCGAATTCCCCAATTCTAACTCTATTTGCCTTCCTTTGCCTCCTTCTTGAACAAACCGTTGTTCAAGAAATGTGGCATCTCTACTTATCACAACCTTTTGTGAAGTAGGCAAATAAAAATAATATCCAAAACTATCTTTTGGATATCCAACAAATCGACCTTTTCTCGATCTGGTCTCCAATTTATCGGTGTTGACTTTTTGATATAAGTCGGACAACCCCAAATCTTAACATGCTTAAGACTTGGTTTTCTTCCATGCCATATCTCATAAGGTGTGGAAGAAACGATTTTGATGGAATCCTATTCAGAATATATAAAGTGATTCTAATGCAAATCCCCAAAAGGAGATTGACATATCTCAGATAGCTCATCATACTACGTACCATATCCAATAGGTACGATTTCTCCTTCAGATACACCATTCACCGTGGCGTTCTGGAGGAGTCACCGAGAAACAATGCCATGCTCTCTCAAGTATTCATCAAATTCAGTACTCAAATATTCACCTCCACGATCTGATCGAAGAGCTTTAATATTTTTTCCTGTTTGATTTTCTACTTCAGATTTAAATTCTTTGAACTTTTCAAAAGATTCATGTTTGTATTTCAGTAAATACAAATACCCAAACCTTGATTTATCATCAGTAAAGGTAATAAAATAATGAAAGCCCCCTCTAGCCATTTCTTTAAATGGACCACATACATCACTATGTATTAGCTCCAAAATATTTTCAGCTCTTAGCCCTTGTCCAACAAAGGGTGATCTAGTCATTTTGCCTTGAAGGCAAGATTCACAAGTTGGAGTAGGCTTAGAGCCCAATGAGGATAGAATCCCCATTTTCTCCAATTTTGCAATCCTATCTTCTGCAACATAACCTTAAGTGCCAAATATATTTTGAACTTGAGTTGGTTTTCACCATGGCATTGTATTCTTTTAGATTGCTATACTCTAGCCAGTGGAAACACTTTCTTACTGGCAATGGAAACACTTTCCTATTGGCAATGGAAACACTTTCCTGTTGGCAGTGGAAACACTTTCCTTTGCCTTCATCAGCTTTAGTCTTCCTTTTCTGTTTAGCTATTTTCTTAGAAGGACCAGGAATCTGAGGTTTCTTTTTCTTATTGCCCTTCTTCTTGTTGGACTTTCCAGCAGAAGAAAATGCAACCAAAGCTACCTCTTTTCCTTTATTGCCTGGCATATTCTTTTGGGCAATAACCAGCATGTTGAGTAATTCAGCTAAGGTGCATTCCTGTTTAGTCATATGGAAATTTGTCACAAAATTCCCAAAAGACTCGTGAAGGATCAAGGATCAAATCCGTTTGTAGTTGGAAATCCATGTTGAAGTCAAGATGTTCCAACTGCTCAATCAGCCGAATCATCTTGTGGACATGATCCCCAACATTCTATCCCTCAGACATCCTCATACGGAATAACTGTCTAGATATCTCATACCTAGCATTCCTGCTGTGCTCACCATACAACTCTTGTAGGTGAAGGAGGATCTCACTTGCACTCTGCAAGTTTTCATGCTGCTTCTGTAACTCATTACTCATGGAAGCAAACATGTAACACTTAGCTCTCATGTCATGCTCCTTCCACTTGTCCAAAGTTTCATGTTCCTCTTAAGTGGCCTCTGGAGGTAAGGGACCAGGAACATTTGAATCTAGAACATATCCTATATGTTCAAGGTTCAGAACAAGTTTCAAATTACTTAGCCAATCGCATGATTAGGTCTGTCAACTGTTGTGATCAAGTATGCTTGCAAGGATATTGGATGGTGGTGGTTGTTTTGTGCTCATTTTTATCAGAAAATTAACTGCAGAAAATAACCAGATTAATTAGTAAATGTATCATGTAATTAACCAAAATGATTATGGTCTTTTAATCAAATTGGTCCTCCCACTAACTTAGCGAATCCTACACTTCCAAAGTAGAAAACGGAAATCCTAGTTGGATGGATTTCTAGTGGGTGATTGAATTCTTATAATTCTATTGATCATCCTCAGGTACATCCATTATTGGAATTACAATAAACTATAAGTGAGCAACTCCTTGCCCATCACATCTCATGTGAGGTTCAATCCTTTACCTAGCCCCTAATGCTCAAAATCTCGGTACATCCAATATTGACTTATCTTGCATTAGTTAAGTTGATCCCATTGAGCGAATTATGCAAATAATTTTAATGTCCTCAGGTACATCCAATATTGGCCACCAAACAATTTACATATTTACAACATCTCATGCTTAACAATTATTCTTAAGAAAATCTCTTAAATTAATTGCATCTCATGCAACTATTTAAAATTTCTTAAAATAATTGCCCCAATGGAGGGCTTATGTTATAATTACTTTAATTATAGCATTTCCAACTTAATCATTTGTTTGGAAGATTTTATAGCCATCCTAATTACTATTAAGGTCTCACTTTGCACATTATCCATTTAGCATGCATATATCATATAATTGCATACATTCCCATACATCTCATGCATTCATGGATAAGCGAAATATGGTATGATCATGGACTTTCTAAGGGATTCAATTCTGAGCCACCAAGAATTGAATCAGGGCATTCCTAGGTGCATTTCATTCATTCATTTTACAAGAGTTGCTGAAGGAGTACATAATCAACACTTGATCTTGAATTCCTCCCACTGGTCCCACCAATGCTCTTGACCTCCTTGAACTTCTTGCAATCCAATATTACATAGTAATCCTTGCATACCAAGCGAATTTACAAGAACTTAAATAAATGAAATTACAACCCAAAAATATTACAAACTTAATAATACATGCCCAAAATAAATTAAAATAAATTAATTAATTTACAATCCCAAAGAAACATAAAAGAAATAAATCCAATCACATTGGTCTTTTATAGTCCATGATCATCCATCATACATATCACTATTTAACAATTAAATAAAACATACATACTTAAATTAAATTGAATATCTCATATTCAACTTAAAAATCCAGATTTGAATATGATTCAAATAAATTTAAAAATTCAGATTTGAATCTCATTCAAACAAATTTAAAAATTCAGATTTGAATCACATTCAAACAACTTCAAAAATTCAGATTTGAATCACATTCAAACATTTTTTAAAAAATCAGATTTGAATCATATTCAAATATTTTTTAAAAAATCAGATCTGAATTTTATTGAATCAATTTTAAAAAATCAGATTTAAATATGATTCAAACAACTTTAAAAATTCAGATTTGAATCTCATTCAAACAACTTTTAAAATTCAGATTTGAATCACATTCAAACATTTTTTAAAATTCTGATTTGAATCATTATTTAATTGTGTGATTAAAACAACTAATTAAACACTTTAATTAGTCAAAAAATAGGCCTTATATCATACAACAATTGCAGAATTAAAAGCCAAACCTTAAACCACCCATGGAAGCCAAACCATGCGCACCATTGATGGTGTTTTTTCAAGTATGCCGCCAACTTACTTTGCAACCAGCAATGAACTCTTGATCTCATGATCAAACACACAATTAAATCATATAATCAACAATCTAAATGGCAAATATAGTGGCTCTGATACCAATTGAAGGAACGGAAGCGTGAAAAACACAAGTTTATACCATTGAATTCAAAAATTTTCACCTAGGGTCACATGCACCATGCAAGATTTATTTTTATCTATTTGATTTCAATGATAAACAACATATTAAAACTCTTTTAATATGTTTTTGTATCTGTATTTTCCATTTAAGATTTTAAAATTAATCAGATTAATTTTAGAACCCTAGATTAAATCAAGAACGATTACACTAACCTCTTGATGTGCTGCAGCGTATCTGCGCCTTTGAGATTCGTCTTCAGGACACCAGATGTTGTCCCTCTAGCTTGTCCACACCAAGAACACCTATGGCAGCCCTTGAACAGCTTCTAAAGCCTTTTCTATTAATTAGAAATTCAAGTTCTGCCTTTTAAGAGATTAGAGATGTAAACAGGACACTAGAAACAATTTCTAGTGTTCTTAATTCAAGAGATTGATGGCTAATCTCTTTGAATTGATGAGAGATGAAGAAGAATGGCTGGAGAGGCTCAAAGTGGCGTGACATATGAGAGGAGAGGCTGCTGGTTATGTTTTCCATTCATAACCACACTTAAATAGCTAGGTTAACACATTAAACCCTAGCCACATGTCACCTTTTGATTAGCTCTAGGTTTAAGTGACCCAATCACATTGTGCCAAGTGTCAAACCTATATTTAATCTTGATTTTAATCATCTTACATGATTAAAAAATATTTGGCAAGCTTATGTGTTATGCCATGTGTCACCATCTCATGGTGCCACGTGTCTGCTCGTGAAATGACGAAAATGCCCTGTGTCTTAATTTTGAGTTCTTAACCCAAAATAATTATTTTCTTCTTCTAATTAATTTATATCAAATATAAATTAATTAATTAATCTCTATTAATTAATTTCTCATCAATTAAATTCATATTTAAACACTTTAAATATAAATTTAATTTATACTACACATCCAATAATCTAGATTTGGTTTCAAGTCATGCTAGGGACTTTGCAATTTTATTGCAAACCAAATCTATTTAATTAATCAATTAAACTCTTTAATTAATTAATTAAATCATATTTAAATAGGTGATAACTTGTGTATGTGTGTGACTTACTAGGCTCATCACTAATTGGCAATGAGAAATGATATCAACTCTTAATATCATCAGAACTCTTTCTTACCATAAATGATTTCTCTAAATCATTTTATGAACCTCATAGACCATGGTTAACACCTAGCATAGCATGCCATGGCCACCCAATTAGTAATAAGATTTACCTTAAATGAACCTATAATCATATGTTACCATGCACTAGAATCTCTCTGTTACAAAATCCCAACTCAAGCCGAGTCATGGTTTATGTCAAACTCCATTTGCTATGAATATTATGTTCTCTTTTAATTCCAGTTCTTGATTAAAAGATTTTCTCATCGTAAACTCTTTTCGAATAAATCTATCTGTCTGGCCAGAACTTGAAACATCAAGAACAATTAAATGAACATAGGATTTTATCTCTATTTACTTAGAGGAACAGATTCCATCTTGATCAACACCTACCTCCATATATAACTAGTAGGAGCCAACAGATGCCCATATACTCATACACAGTACAAGTATGAAAGCAGTATCAAACTCAAACTACCTATATACAAGATAACTGTGCTATCTCAGGTCTAAAGATTATATGCACTGATATGATTTATGACAAAACATTGACAAGAGTAAACTCCATGTGCTTGTCATAAGTGTCACTGGTTCGGCCTACTTATCATTTATAAGTGCCTATCATGTTTGTTATATGGCATGAGACTCACCATTCCATCTTATTTATATCTCATATAAATAACTTGGGAACAAACATGAATACAATCTTTCTGGATAAGTCATGTCCTTATTATGAAGTATCCTCGATTGTGAACCTATTTATGATACTTTGTGCTAGAAATATTGTCACTCATATTCTTAACAACTTAAGAATAATATTTCTAACAAAATATCAATGGATCTTTTCTATTACACATAAATAAATTATGTAAACGGAAAAGTGGAAATGCCTTTTATTAATAAAATTATGTACAAGATACATACTAAATGATATGCTCTAGGGCATATTACTAACACTAATTACGTTTTATGATATTAACTTCTTCATGCATTTTGTTTATTTATTTTCTTCATGATCTTGAGTTTCTTTGTATTCTATCGTAATCATTTCTGATATTTAATTTTCGTATTTTCTTTAACAATCAGTTCAATTACAGTTATACTTTTCCATGCCCAAGTAACCTATACAAATTGACCGGACTGGATAAATGGGTAAACTAGCACTGGGTACCAGGTACCTCGGGCCGTCACACCATCGGTCACAATGTGTCTCCCGGTGTGCAAACAGAATGGCTAATAAGCCATATAAGCAATAAGGCATAAAGCCAAGTAAAACATCATAATCAGTATAGCCATAGGCTATCACATCACAGAATGGCAATGAAGCCATACTGCTATCAGAACCCTATTGGCATGCCAACCTATCCAAACCAATCACATTAGGCCTACTAGGGCATTTGATACTTTTGAATTCTTCAATTTTTGAATTTCAAGTTTTTATGTCACTATTCACTTCAATAGTCAACAAAAAGTTGACTTTTGCATAGATCATAGGTGCATTGGTTTTAACACTCCCAATGTACCACATTTTGCATTTAAAACTTATTGGTTTTGGTCACTTTCTCAAAGCTTAGGTCATTTTGGCAAAATTGCTAATTTTCGGTTTTGGTGCTCCGAAGTTGCACTGTTCTATCGGTCGATCTACTGTTGGAATTTGACAAAACTTCCTTCATAGAAAATGTTCCTTATTTTGTCTAGTTGAATTTCTTTTTTCGAATCACTCCATTTGGAGTTTTGTAGCTCTAGATATGGTCCAAAAACCACAGCTGGCCGGATTTTCCATTCTGCAGAAATTACCATATCTACTGTGCATGAACAGTGACTAGAACCACTTGTTTGGATGCGTTCTGGCCATAATTTGGGGTAGGTTCCTTCATGAAAGTTGTTTGTATATGTCTTAACTTGTTGCTGTAAAAATTTTAGGTCAATTGACCAAATCTACAGTGAGTTATGGCCAAATGAACAGTTACTGTTCATTTGGTCAATTCTGCAGAATCAGTGCAGGGTGTCCGGATTGGGGCCAAGTTTTGGTCCTCTTGCTTTGGTCTTTTGGGCATGGTTTCTTCAGCAAAAATGTGCCATTATAAGCCTAGTTTCATGTCTAATTGGCCAAACACCAATTGGACTAACACAGCCAAAGTTATGGCTGTGTAATTGGACTAAAATCTCAGTCCATTGCTGCTGTCCCTAGGGCAGATTTCACCTTCACTTTACCATACTATTTTTCAGTTCTAATTATGGTCAACTTACCTAAAATGGTCACTAATTGACCATTAAAATGTGCTCTAACAATTTCCCAAGCCAAGCCAATTTTCACTCTTCAAAACCCTAGTTCCATTATAGGTTTTCACAACACCTTAATTACTAGCTCCTTCAATAATCACATACACACATGGTTTAAACTTGATCTATAGCCCACTTTAAGTCCATCAAAACAATCAAAATAATTCCTTCACAAGGGCTGCCAAAAATTCATAGTATGTGTACACATAATTCTTGTTCATTTTAGTTACAATTCTTACTCAATTCAAGTTGCAAATCATGAAAATAAGGAGTTTCAAGTATCTAATGCACTAACCTTGATTAGGGCAGATTTTTCCCCACTCAAAACTTCACTTTCCTTCACTTTCTAGGCTGCCAAACACTTCCCCAAGAGGTGTGGTTAAGTTTTAATGAAGGGGTTTAGGGTTTAATGGTGGAAACAAGGGAGAAATTGAGCTTGATTGAAAAAAAATCAATAGAGGGAGGGAGATGGATTTCGGCTGCACTTGAGGAGAGAAGGATGGCTGCTGGTTATTTGATGAATTTAGTCTTCAATTTGTCTCTTTACTAGTTAGTCAAATAAGGGCTTAATTGTGATTGGTTGGAAATTTTAAATGACATCACATTGATGTCATTATTTGCATTATTTTGCATTTTCTTTTCTTTTCTTTCACTACTCATTTCCAATTTCATTTTTAGTAATGTTTCTTCATATTTTATGTCATATTAATTATTTACTCAACTGGAAAAGTCGGCCAAAAATCACCTCTGAAGGCGAAATGACCAAAATGCCCTCCGTTTGGCTTAACGGGTCAAAATTGGCTGTACCAATTGAAAAATTTTTCTAGGTATTTTCTTGGCATTCTAATGCCATAGGAACCTCAATGACCCTTCTCTGGAGTCCCAAAAATTATTTTATAATTTTTCCCCCGGGTCTAGGGCTCTTCGTTGCGAGAACCGCAACTTCCCTCCGGTTACCCATCGCTTGGGCACCGGCTCGTTTTACTTGGTTGTATTTTATTTCTAAAATTTTTACTAAATGTTTCTTATTAATATTTGAGTTATTTATAGTTTCTCACTTAAGTTTAAATATTTTTCCGAACGTTCTAGCTGTCCGGACCGACACCGGTCACCGGAACAGTAGAATGTACGGAGTTGCTATGGGGAGGGTGTTACAGTTCTAGCTGTCCGGACCGACGCGGGTCACCGGAACAGTAGAATGTACGGAGTTGCTACCAGGAGGGTGTTACAAGTTTAGTGACCAAAATGTGGTATGTGGGAAAAGTTTGAATTCCCATACCTATTAAGCCTTAGAAAGTCAATAATTTGACTTGAATAGTGCAGTGAATAGTAACCCGAAACACAAAATTTCAAGAACGTCGAATTTAGCACGTTAGAGCTAGGTAAAAGTGAAGTTAAATTTATTATTGAATTTATGCTAATTTATGGTACTGAAACACTGTAAAATTGTGTGTTTCAGTGGAAAAAAATACCGGGACAAAACCCGAGGAGTCAAGTCAAGGCCAACAGGCGACTAGCTTGAGGTTTGTGCACAACATCACTATGCTTTAAAATTCATTGATAAAGTGAATGAAATATGCATTTTACTTTTGCTTTGAATTGTTAAAAGTTTATTGTGACCTTATTTATGATGTTTGATTTAAATTGTGAAAGTTATTGTGTATATTTGAAATGACAAAGTTTAGCAAATTGTTAAGCTAAGTTTTGAAACCACAGTATCATGACCATATATTTGAACACCTCACTAGCACGACTAGTGGGGGTAATTAGTTTTGAATTTTGATTCCTTTTCTGGAGAAGTGTTGAGGTGTGCCATTAGAAGAAGATGTGAATGGATATCCATATATTTGAGCTAGCTAGCCTTGTGATGTGATTTCTCTTTAGCCTCTGGCTATTGAGATTCTATTTGTTTCGAATGGCATGATCTAACTGTGGGTTTTATGAAACGTGTTTTGATACTTTGAAATGAACTTGGTTTGCATTAAAACCTCATAATTCATGTTTTGTGTTTAATGCTCATGTTTAGTCAAATTTTTGAATAAATGTGATTTATATTTTGCATAAAGATTATTTTAGTATGTTGTGCACCACTGAGTCCTAGTACTCGTGATGGCTATTCTTTGTCGCATCTGAGAGACTAGAGGAGCAACAGACTGAGCTGTTGAGGTGTGAGGAGCTATCAGCTTAAAGTCATCGGGTATAATTTATACCCTAATTGTAAATATTTCTTTTCATGTATGTATTGCATATAAATGTATGGACATGCAAATGGGTCTTGAGCAGCTTGTACAAAAATTTGTATGAAGTTTGTAATAAAGTTTAGTTTGTATTTTTTTTTTAATGTAAATTTTGTAAGAATGTATATAAATTGTTTTGTCTCTAATGAAATATGAGTACAACTATTTTATTTTATTTAAATGAAATGTATTACTAGTATGCTGAGGATTATTGAATTTTGAACTTGAGAAATTTATTGAAATGATTGTGAGAATTTTTGAGTTTGATTGTGAAATTGAAGTAGTGGTTGAGAAAAATTTTTAGAAGTGCTTTTTACAGGTATTTGAAGAACTGTTTTCTCAAAATACAGAGGGAACTCTGTCAAAATTTTTATAAAATTTGTGTAAAAATAAAATGGGCCAAAAATATTAACTAGTTTTAATTTTAACTAAATGTTTTAAGTACTTATTAGAAAATGCTCACCACTTATCAAAAGTAAGAAAATTGTTTTAAAATCCCTTGTAAGGTACTTAATGAATTATCGGTAGGTGAAGTTCGGTAGTTCATTAGGTATTCTACGGGATCATGTTATGCTTTACAGAGGGGTAAGGTGTGACATGGAGGCCTTTGATTGGTGAATTACATGAGTTGCTAGATCAGGGAGTAGAGTTTGAAATCGTATCTGGATCATTCGTGGCACATTTTTGAGTTAGGCCTATCTTGATTGATCGAATTAAGGCTGCGCAGAAAAGGGATTATCAGTTAAGTGAGGTTATAAATAGTATTCATCAAGGCCAAGCTAAAGGGTTCATGTTAAATGATGATGGAGTTCTTCGTTATAGCACTAGACTTTGTGTCCCCAATGTTGATGAGTTGAGAAGAGAAATCATGGAGGAGGCACACCATTCTGCTTACACAGTACACCCAGGTTCAACTAAGATGTACCGGGATTTAAGGGAGCACTATTGGTGGGGTAGCATGAAGAGGGATGTTGCAGACTTTGTTGTCAAATGTTTGACTTGTCAACAGGTTAAGGCAGAACATCAGAGACCATCTGGGTTACTTCACCCGTTACCTATTCCCGAGTGGAAGTGGGAGCATATTGCCATGGACTTTATTGCGGGTTTACCTAGTACATGAGGTGTTTACAATGCAATTTGGGTGATAGTGGACAGATTAACAAAATCTACTCATTTCCTTCCTGTGAAAACTACATATGACTTTGCTAAACTTGCACAGTTATATATAGACAAGATTGTTAGTCTTCATGGTGTTTCAGTTTCCATTGTCTCTGATTGTGGTACTCAGTTTACTTCTCAATTTTGAAAGAAATTCCAAGAAGCTTTGGGAACACAAGTAGACTTTAGTACTGCTTTTCACCCTCAAACAGATAGACAGTCAGAAAGGACCATACAGACGTTAGAGGACATGCTTCGTGCATGTATTATGGATTTTGGTGGATGTTGGGATCATCATCTGCCTTTAGTGGAGTTTGCTTATAATAACAGTTATCAGGCAAGTATAGATATGGCTCCATATGAGGCATTATATGGTCGAAATGTAGGTCACCGATTTGTTGGGATAAAGTTGGAGAAAGAAGGCTTACTAGACCAGAGTTTATACAATTAACTTCAGAGAAGATTCGGCTAATTTGTGATAGACTTGTGACTGCTCAAAGTCGACAGAGAAGTTATGTTGACCCTAAGCGTAAAGATGTAGACTTTATGGTTGGTGATCATGTATTTCTGAGAGTTTCTCTTATGAAAGGAATCATGAGGTTTGGGAAGAAAGGGAAGCTTAGCCCTCATTTTGTTGGTCCATTTGAAATTTTGGAGAGGATTGGAGCAGTTACTTACCGTTTAGCCCTTCCACCTAGTTTTGCACATGTACATCCAGTTTTCCATATTTCTATGCTTAGGAAGTATGTATCAGATCCATCTCATGTTTTGCAACCTCAGACCATATAATTTAGGGATGATATGTCATATGAGGAACAGTCAGTAAAGATTTTATATCGACAAATTAGGAAACTCCGGTCTAAGGAAGTGGCTTTGGTCAAAGTCTTGTGGCATAATCACTCAAGTAGTGAGGCTACATGGGAGGCAGAATCTGAAATGCGAGTCAAAAATCCTCACTTATTTGATTCTTTAGGTTAGAAATTTGTTTTGTTAAATTCGGGAACCGAATTTCTTTTAAGGGGGGAAGTATGTGGGAACCCAATATTTATCTATTTATTTATTCTTATTATCTAACAATAATTTAAAATATTTATCTAGAAATAAAATAAAATAAGATAAAGAATATTTTATTGAATGGCTTATTTATATATATATATATATAAATTATTTTTTGAAATTAAATATATATCTGTAATCTGAACAACCCAATTCAATAATAACTCTTATCCCATTCTACACCTAATAGAACTCTTGAAATATATATACCCTAATCATCTATTCTGCTAAACTTTGCTCTCAAAACCTGTTTGTCACCTCCTTTTTCTACCAAATACTCTCAACAGGTATTTTTATCATCTTATATATATATATATATATATATATAATTTACGATTTATAATCTGATGTGCGCAGAGAATCCTTAAATTTTTTCTTCTCTATTCATCACATTCGATTCTGTTTTCAAGGTAAAAATTCTCGTTCTTTGTTCAATAATGAGTGAATTTGATTTTATTTTTCTCCTTAAATCGTTGCAACTACTCTAAAAATTTATTTTTCTTCTCTTTGACTATTGGTATTAAATTTGATTGATCATGAGTACTGTGAGATAATAACCTTGAATTTAGATAATATATATATACATCTACGTTCACCGAGACCGTCCCTGTTCATCCACCGAATTCAATGTATATATATTGTAACACCCCTATTTGTATAGCCTGGTATATTTCACTGTTCTGGTGATTGATGTTGCTCCAGACAATTAAGGGATTAGAACCACATCTAAGACAACTAAATAAGCCATAAACACAAATAATTAGCAATTGTCAATTAGTTAAGTATAAATAAGAAAAACAGAATATAAGAAGTTAAACGAGCCGAGAGTCACAGCGATGGGTGACCTTCTCGGGAATGACTGCGAAGTTGTTTTAAACTCAAATTTGGAATCATAAAATATGACGCCGCAGTCCTTAGGACCATTACGAACACAGTGGAAAAGAGAAAATCACAAAAAAAAACTGTTAAGCCAGTCAAATAATTAGGTCAGCAAGCCGGAAGAAATATGGAATTAATTGCAAATCGGGATGAACCGGCGAAGGGCAATTTGGTCAATTAACCCCTAAAGCTGACTCCTGACCTAACTGTCAAATAAAATCGGAGAAAAGAAAATTTTGGAATCGAGAATTAAATTAAAGAACTAATAAAAAAAAAAGGAAAATGGAAAATGGAAAAGTCAAAAGGTGATGACATCATGCATGACCTCATGCATGATGCCATAAAGAATATAATTAATTTATTTATTTATTTAGATTTTTGGGTCTTCCATAAGGATAAAAACAAAACAAAAGAAAAGAAGTAAAAAAAAAATTCATTTGGTCATCTTTTTTTTTTCCTTGTTGTCGCCTCCCATTCTTCTCTCTCCCTCACCATTGCAAACTCCATTAAAGCTTGTCTTCAAGCTTTGAAACCACCATTAAATCTCAAATCCTTCCATACTTGGTTCACAAAAACTTGATTTAGTCACTTGAGAAGGAACTTGGTCATCAAAGAAAGAAGAAAAGAAGAGGGAAATTAAAGAATTCAAATTCAAATTAAGGTAAGTGCAATTTCAAGTTTAGATTCTTATTGAATTCATGAATTTAAGTTTATGTGTGGTGAAATTGCATTAGAAATAAAGGAAATCATGCTTAAATAAGGGAAGAGAGAATGTGGCAACCATGGAACCCTAAGGTTTTGATGGTATTTAGTTAGGTTAAACATGAAATCTTGGTGAATAGATGTTATATATGTGAATTGTATATTTAGATTACATGAATTGTGAAGATTGGACAAACTTAGGATTTTAGACATTAGGGTTTAGAGACCAAAAATATGAGAAACTTGTAAATGGTGTCTTTGACCTAATTTGAAGTGAGAAATGGTCATTTTTGACCTAATTAAGTGTGTTAGAAGTGTTGGAATTAAAGTCAAATTCGGAGGGAGTGTGGTTATGCTACTGCAGCATGACCAAATCAACTTTGAGGGACCAAAAATGAAATTTTACAAGTCCAATTGGTATGGGACCGATTCGGACTGAAAATAGGCACTAAATGACACAATTTTCATTTAGGAAGCATGCCAAAAAAGTGACCAAAACCTAGTGAACAAATTGACCAAAGTTGAAAAATCACAGTCTACCTCTGTATAACTGACCAAATGAACAGTGTTTGTTCATTTGGCTATAACTCGAGCTACGCAGGTCTAAATGACCTGAAATTTTACCAGTGGTTAGATGAGATATAGACCTAAAACTTTCTTGAAGAACACCAACCCAAATTATGCCACTAACCCAATCAAATTACTGAGCAAAGTTGGATCACTGAATCTGCAGACTGCAGATTTATCATATGAACAGTAAAGTTTCAATGGCTATAACTCTCTCTACAAAACTCCGATTTAGGTGATTCTTCAACCGATGGAAACCTAAGGTATAGTAAAACATTTCATATTAAGAAAGTTAGACAAAATTATGGACTTAACTTGATCAAATTGCTAAACAAAGTTGGATCAATAAATCTGCTAGAACAAAAATCTGCAGCATGAACAGTAACTGTATTTTGGCTATAACTTAAGCTACAAAACTCCAATTGGAGTGATTCAAAAAAGAGAATAAACTTAAGACAATAGGGAACATTTTCTATGAAGGAAGTTTTGCCAAATTCCAACAGAAAAGTGACCAATGGAACAGTGCAATCTAGACACCAAAAACTGAAAATTGACAATTTTGCCTAAATGACTTAAGTGTTGAGAAAATGACCAAAACCAACAAGTTTAGTGACCAAAATGTGGTATGTGGTGAAGTTGGAATTCCCATACCTATTAAGCCTTAGAAAGTCAACAATTTGACTTGAATAGTGTAGTGAATAGTAACTCAAAACACAAAAATTTTGAGAACGTCGAGTTTAGCACATTAGAACTAGATAAAAGTAAAGTTAAATTTATTTTTGGATTTATGCTAAGTTATGGTACTGAAACACTGTGAAACTGTGTGTTTCAGTTGAAAAAAACTTGGAAGCTCGGAGAGACTGAGTCAAGGCCTAGAGGCGACTCACATCAGGTTTGTGCACAATAAACCTTATTTGAGCCTTTTGTCATTGAAAAATTGATTTAGTGTGATTTATGAAAAATTGAAGTTAATTATGAATTGTGTTGCCATCTTGTGAATGAAATTATGACTTTGGAAATTTATTGGATTTCTCACGAATCATTTGAATAAAATGTTTGAAATTGATTTTTGATTCACACTTAGCATGACAATATCTTATTATTCCTCCTCCATTTATGGGGTGAGATCGGTTATCTTCCTCCCTCTCTGGTTTACCAGTTGAGGTTGTAGATCAGATGAGTACTCATTAGCTAGCTAGCCACCTGCCTCATTGATTTCGATTAGTGGGGTTGTTGATTGCTTTGTCGTGGTGTACAACGCGGCATTGATCAGAAATTTTGTGTCATGGCTTAAGTTGTGTATGAATTGGCAACACTGTGTTCTTAAATTATTTGACTAAATTGTGTTATTATGAGCTTTGATAATTTGTGAAAATGTGATTGAGAAATTTTTAAATTGTGTTTTGGCAATGAATGATTTATATATTGTATTTCAAATTTTTATTGTGCACCACTGAGTATTTTTATACTCAGCAATAGTTTAATTTACTGTCGCAGATAAGAGCAAGGAGCAAGCAGCAGAGTGAGCTGCGGGATTGACAAGAACTTCTTGATCCATTTTGTACGGGTATTGTTTTATACCCTTGTGGTTATTTTAATGTAAAAACTGTAATGTCATAAGTATCAATGTAAAGTGAACAGTTGTGTAATAAATTGTAATAATATTATTTTTAGAACTTCTTTTCGTAAATTAAGATTTGTAGTTTGTGAATTTCATACTTTATACACTGTGAATGAAGTTATTAAAAATTTTGAGATGATAAACTATGATTGGATTGTGGAATTATTTTTGAAGTGGATTGAATTGAGTTGACTTGAAATTATTTGGTGGTTGGGAGTTGTGAAAAATTTTTAGAAGTATTTTTCTCAGGTATTTGAAGAACTATTTTCTCCAAATACAAAAGGAACTCCGTCAAAATTTTTATAAAATTTGCAGAAAAATTAAAATAGACAAAAATTTTTACTAGTATTTAAGCTTTGAATAAATCACCACTTCCAAATCTAAGAAAATTGTTTTAAAATCCCTTGTAGGGTACTTAATGAGTTATCGGTAGGTGAAGTTCGGTTGTTCATTAGGTAGTCTACGGGATCATGTTATGCCTTATAGAGGAGTAAGGTGTGACATGTTTTAGTGGTATCAGAGCATGGTTTTTCAATAAATTTTGACTATTTATGTGAATATTTCTTTGATAAGTACAACTGCTCAAGTGTCTTTAATTGATACATATGACATATTTACATCATGAATATGCACTAACGGAGGTCAACCTCCTTGTGTTTGATCTCAAGAAGTAGAAATTTTGGGAAAATGGAATGGAAGAAGGAGATCATTCTGTAGAACAATCTGTTGAGGCTGAGGTTCAAAGGGAAGCCCCAGCACTCCAGAACGTGAGTGGGTCCGCTACTCTAGCTCCTACTTCAGCACCGCAGTTCCCTGCTCAGTTTGTATAGCAGATGGCTACGTTTTTCTAGCAAATGGCAGGAAATGTTCCACCCCAGGCTCAGATGCAAGTACCTATAGCACAACCACAGCCCTCAGCTCGTCAATATGAAAAATTGATGAAATTTGGGGCCACCGAGTTTAAAGGCACTGTGGATCCATCGGAGGCAGAACAGTGGTTGGAAAGAATGGAACGGGTTTTCAGGAAGCTGTAGTGTACTGAAGAATTAAAATTTGAATATTCAGTATCTCTTCTCCAAGGGGATGCATATGAATGGTGGAAGACCATCCCCCACAGCCTGGTAGAACCTCCAGTCCTTACTTGGTCAGACTTTTTGAGGGAGTTTCGACAGAAGTGGATTCCCGATGCATATGTGGATATGAAGTTACAAGAATTCCTGAGTTTGAAACAAGGGGACAGAACTATAGCAGAATATGAGAGAGACTTCTCTCAAGTGAGCCACTACGCTAGAAGCTTAGTCTCCACCCCCAGAGATAGATATAAGAGGTTTGAGTCCGGGTTAAAGCCGAATCTGAGAATGCAAGTTGTGGGTTTCCGACATCAGAATTTCGCTGAGTTAATCTTACAGGCCCTAGAATTTGAAAGGATAGAATCAGAAGGGGCAGTGAAGAAGGGTACATAAGAGAAAGAGAAGATTGAAAAGACTACTGGGCAAGCACCTGAGAGTGGTTCTGCGAAGAGGAAACAGTCTGGGGGATCTAGCTCTTGTAGATCTGGCAGAGGCAGATTCTCTGGCCAAAGACCACCCCGGTCTGGTCAACCAACCCAACAAGCTTCTCGAGGATCTTTATCAGTCCCGCAGTGTGAAACTTGTGGTAGAACACATGGTGGGGTTTGTTTCAAGGCCACCAGTGCATGTTTTAACTGTGGAAGGAGCAGACATTTCGCTAAGGATTGTACTAGTCCGCGCCTGTCTGGACCTTCTGCTACATCTGAGGGATCAGCCCAAGTCTCTACACCTAGAGGGTCACAGTCAGCTGGTAGAGGTAGAGGCAGAGGTAGGGGTCCTGGTAACACTCCTGGGAGTTAAAGCACTGTTAACCAGCCAGTATCTAGTGGCGCACCAGTCAGAGTGTATACCATACGTCAGAGGAAGGAAGCTAAAATATCAGACGTAGTAACTGGTATTTTCTCCATCCATGACCAAGATGTACATGTGTTATTTGATCCTGGCTTCACACATTCGTATGTTAGTGCTAGTGTGATGTGTTCTACTGCTATTCAGTGTGTACCAATGGATTATGATGTGCTAGTAACTAGTCCATTAAGCTAGGAGGTCAGGGTAAATAGGCTATATAAGGACTATCCTTTGGTGATCCAAGGACACACTTTTCTATCTGATTTGATTGAAATGCCCTTCAGAGATTATGACATTATCTTGGGCATGGATTGGTTAGCCAAGCATCATGCGATGATTGACTGTAGATTGAAGACAGCCACTTTTAGTCTTCCTCAGTATGGTGATATAGTAATACATAGGGAGAGGCAGTTATTGCCTTCAAACATCATTTCAGCTGCACTGGCCAGAAAAATGATTAGGAAAGGGTGTGAAGCATACTTAGCACATGTGATAGACACCCAAATGGATAGTCCAGCATTGAGGGACATCCCTACGGTATGTGATTTTCCGGGTGTATTTCCTGATGAATTGCCAGGATTACCTCCAGAAAGAGAGGTGCAGTTTGAGATTGATGTTATGCCTGGTGTGGACCCAATCTCCATAACGCCATATAAAATGGCATCTGCAAAATTGAAAGAGTTGAAAGTACAGTTGCAAGAATTGCTTGACAAGGGCTTTATCCGCCCTAGTGTGTCACCTTGGGGAGCGCCAGTGTTGTTTGTAAAGAAGAAGGATGGCACTCTCCATTTATGCATTGACTATCGGCAGTTGAATAAGGTGACAATAAAGAACAGTTACCCATTGCCCCGCATTGATGACTTGTTTGATCAGTTGAGGGGTGCAGCTGTGTTCTCCAAAATTGACCTGAGATCAGGTTATTATCAGCTGAATGTACAAGAGCAGAGTATTTCTAAAACTGCCTTCAGAACCCGCTATGGCCATTATGAGTTTTTGGTTATGCCATTCGGGCTAACTAATGCTCCTGCTGCTTTTATGGATCTGATGAACACTATCTTCAGACCATACCTCGATCAATTTGTTGTAGTATTTATTAATGATATATTAGTTTATTCGAGGAATGTAGAAGAGCATGATAGACATCTACGGATTGTACTACAGACTTTAAGGGAGAAACAGCTATATGTCAAATTGTCGAAGTGTGAATTTTGGCTGAAGGAGATATCCTTTTTGGGGCACATAGTATCAGCAGAGGGTATTATGGTAGATCCTAGCAAGATAGAAGTTGTCCTTAATTGGAAGCTACCCAGAAATATCACAGAGATTCGCAGTTTTCTGGGTTTAGCTGGATACTACCATAGATTTGTGAAGGGATTCTCCATGTTGGCATCTTCATTGACCAAGCTGTTTAAAAAAGATGTGAAATTTCAGTGGACGGATAAATACCAACAGAGTTTTGATGAATTGAAGAGATGTTTAACTGAGGCTCCAGTCCTGACTTTACCTACTCCGGGTAAAGAATATACAGTATATAGCGAGGTTTCTCACAATGGGTTAGGTTGTGTATTGATGCAAGATCGAAATGTCATTGCCTATGTATCACGCCAGCTAAAACCGCATGAGAGGAATTACCCGACACATGATTTGGAGCTTGCAGCTATTGTGTTTGCTCTTAAGATCTAGAGGCACTATTTGTATGGGGAGAAATGTTACATCTACACAGATCATAAGAGTTTGAAGTATTTGGGCACCCAGAAAGAGTTGAATTTGAGACAAAGTAGATGGTTAGAGTTGATAAAAGACTACGATTGTCTGATAAACTATCAGCCAGGGAAAGCTAATGTTGTGGCTGACGCCTTAAGTCGCAAGACTATGGCAAGTACCCACTGGGTTGTTACATCCACTACCAGTACCGGAATGGAAATGGGAGAGAATAACTATGGATTTTGTGATGGGACTTCCGAGGACATAGAAGAGTCATGATGCAGTATGGGTCATTGTTAACAGACTAACCAAATCTGCTCATTTTCTGTCAGTCCGGATGGACTACATTTTAGAAAGATTGGCCAAGTTGTACATTGATAAGATTGTGAGACTGCATGGAGTGCCAGTATCCATTGTATCAGACAGAGATCCTAGGTTCACTTCTAGATTCTGGGGTAGTCTTCAGAGAGCCCTAGGAACTAGATTGAACTTCAGTGCTGCATTCCACCCGCTGACAGATGGCCAATCTGAGAGGGTAATTCAGATCTTGGAGGATATGCTACGGGCTTATGTGATTGAGTTTGAGGGCAGTTGGGATACACACTTGCCTTTGATTGAGTTTGCTTATAACAACAGCTACCAATCAAGCATTGGGATGCCTCCATATGAAGCTTTGTATGGCAGAAAATGTAGAATCCCATTGTGTTGGGATGACGT
Source organism: Hevea brasiliensis (assembly GCF_030052815.1). Classification (NCBI taxonomy): domain Eukaryota; kingdom Viridiplantae; phylum Streptophyta; class Magnoliopsida; order Malpighiales; family Euphorbiaceae; genus Hevea; species Hevea brasiliensis. The sequence goes on along the minus strand of NW_026614713.1, from coordinate 33,878 downwards.
GGGTGAAAGAAAGATGATTGGACTTGAAATTGTTCAGCAAACTGAAGAGAAAATCAGGGTGATCAGATATCGACTTAAGACTGCATCAGACCGTCAGAAGTCCTACATTGATTTGAAAAGAAGGGATATTAAGTATGCAGTGGGTGAGAAAGTTTTCCTCAAAGTTTCTCCATGAAAGAGGATTATGAGATTCGGCAGAAAGGGGAAACTGAGTCCTCGTTTCATTGAGCCATATGAGGTTCTGGAAAGAGTGGGTCCTTTGGCATATCAGTTGGCACTACCTCCAGAGTTGGAGAAGATACATAATGTCTTCCATGTGTCTATGTTGAGGAGGTATCGATCAGACCCATCTCATGTACTACCAGTGAAAGAAATTGAAGTGAATCCAGACCTCACATATGAGGACGAACCCATAGTGATTCTGGCATACAAGGTGAAGCAGCTACGAAACAAGCAGATACCATTGGTGAAAGTGCTGTGGAACCATCATTCGGGCCAGGATGCTACTTGGGAACGAGAGGAGGACATGAGGAGACAGCACCCACAGCTGTTCAGAGATTGATATCAGGTAAAATTTCGAGATGAAATTTATTTTAAGGGGGGGAGAATTGTAACACCCCTATTTGTATAGCCTGGTATATTTCACTGTTCCGGTGACTGATGTCGGTCCGGACAATTAAGGGGATTAGAACCACATCTAAGACAACTAAACAAGCCATAAACATAAATAATTAGTAATTGTCAATTAGTTAAGTATAAATAAGAAAAACAGAACATAAGAAGTTAAACGAGCTGAGAGTCACAGCGATGGGTGACCTTCTCGGGAACGACTGTGAAGTCATTTTAAACTCAAATTTTGAACCGTAAAATGTGATGCCGCAGTCCTTAGGACCATTACGAACACAGTGGAAAAGAGAAAATCACGAAAAAGAACTATTAAGCCAGTCAAATAATTAGGTCAGGGAGCCGGAACAAATATGGAATTAATTGCAAACCGGGATGAACCGGCGAGGGGCAATTTGGTCAATTGACCCCGAGAGCTAACTCCTGACCTAACTGTCAAATAAAATCGGAGAAAAGAAAATTTCGGAATCGAGAATTAAGTTAAAGAACTAATAGAAAAAAAAAAAAGGAAAATGGAAAATGGAAAAGTTAAAAGGTGATGACATCATGCATGACCTCATGCATGATGCCATAAAGAATATAATTTATTTATTTATTTATTTAGATTTTTGGGTCTTCCATAAGGATAAAAACAAAACAAAAGAAAAGAAGTAAAAAAAAAAATTCATTTGGTCATCTTTTTTTTTCTTTTTTGCCGCCTCCCATTCTTCTCTCTCCCTCACCATTGTAAACTCCATTAAAGCTTGTCTTCAAGCTTTGAAACCACCATTAAACCTCAAATCCTTCCATACTTGCTTCACAAAAACTTGATTTAGTCACTTGAGAAGGAACTTGGTCATCAAAGAAAGAAGAAAAGAAGAGGGAAATTAAAGAATTCAAATTCAAATTGAGGTAAGTGCAATTTCAAGTTTAGATTCTTATTGAATTCATGAATTTAAGATTATGTGTGGTGAAATTGCATTAGAAATAAAGGAAATCATGCTTAAATAAGGGAAGAGAGAATGTGGCAGCCATGGAACCCTAAGGTTTTGATGGTATTTATGTAACACCCCATTTGTATAGCCTGGTATATTTCATTATTCCGGTGACTGGTGTCGGTCCAGACAATTAAGGGGATTAGAACCATACTTAAGACAACTAGAGAAGCCATAAACACAAATAATTAATAATGTCCAATTAGTTAAGTATAAACAAGAAAAATAGAACATAAGAAGTTAAACGAGCCGAGAGTCACAGCGATGGGTGACCTTCTCGGGAATGACCGCGAAGTCGTTTTAAACTCAAATTTCGAATCGTAAAATGTAACGCCGCGGTCCTTAGGACCCTTATAAACACAGTGGAAAAGAGAAAATCACGAAAAAGAACTGTTAAGCCAGTCAAATAATTAGGTCAAGGAGCCGGAAGAAATATGGAATTATTTGTAAACCGGGTTGAACCGGCGAAGGGCAATTTGGTCAATTGACCCCGAGAGCTGACTCCTGACCTAACTATTAAATAAAATCAGAGAAAAGAAAACTTCGGGATCAAGAATTAAATTAAAGAAAAGAAAAAGAGAAAATGAAAAATTTAAAAAGGTGTAGATGACATCATGCATGATATCATGCATGATGCCATAAGTCATATAATTAATAAATTAATTAAATGAATTTTTGGGGTCTTCCATAAGACAAAATAAATAAAAGAAAGGAAAAAAAAAATTTCATTGTCTTCTTCTTCCCTTCCAAGACGTTTTCTCTCTCCCTTAGCTCTCTCTCTCAAACTCCATTAGAGCTCTTAAGTCAAGCTTCATAAATCTTCAATTCCACCATAAAAACCTTACTCTCCAACATTAAATCTTGTAGTTAGACCTAGATAAGGAGCTTGACAACAAAAAGAAAAAGAAAGGAAGGAGTTTTGAAGAGGGAGAAATTAAAAAAAAAAAGGTTAGTAAGTAAACTTGATGATTTTAGTTTGATTTCTACATTTTTAACTTATTGAACTTGTAAATAAATTTTAAATAAAAGAAAAATTTGTTGAGGGACCATGAGTGAAATTCAGCCAGCATGTGTATAGGGGTATATTTGCATGGTTTGACAGATTTAAATACATATGTGAGCTTGTTTGAGATGAAGAAACATGTATGTATGCATGGAATCAATCAAATGCAACAATTTAGTGTGGTTAGGGTTTGGATACTTAGGGTTTAGAGACCAAAAATGTGAAGAAGTGCTAAATGATATCTTTGACATAGTTTAAGGAAATAAATAGTCATTTGTGACCTAATTAAGTGTGTTAGAAGTGTTTGAATCAAAGTCAAATTCGGATTGGGTATGCACCATGACCAAAAGTCAACTTTGAGGGACCAAAAATGGAATTTTACAAGTCCAATGGATATGGGACCAATTGGGGATGAAAATAGGCACTAAATGACACAATTTTCATTTAGGAAGCCTTCCCAAAAAGTGACTAAAACCTAGTGAACAAAGTGGCCGAAGTCGAAAAATCGCATGCTGCCTCTGCACAAACTGACTAAATGAACAGTGTTTGTTCACTTGGTCATAACTCGAGCTAGGCAGGTCAAAATGACCTAAACTTTTACCAGTAATTAGATAAGATATAGATCTAAAACTTTTATGAAGAACACGAATCCAAATTATGCCATAAACCCAATCAAAATACTGAGCAAAGTTGGTGACCTGAATCTGCAGAACTGCAGATTGCCATATGAACAGTAAAGTTTCAATGGCTATAACTCTCTCTAGAAAACTCCAATTTAGGCAATTCTTAAACTGATGGAAGCATAAGACATAATAGAACATTTCATATGAAGAAAATTAGACCAAATTATGGACTTAACTTGATCAAATTACTGAATGAAGTGGGATCAACAAATCTGCAGAATCAAATTCTGCAGCATAAACAGTAATAGTAATTTGAGTATAACTTGAGCTACAAAACTCCAATTGGAGTGATTCAAAAAGGAGAATAAACTTAAGACAATAAGAAACATTTTCTATGAAGAAAGTTTTGCCAAATTCCAACAGTAAACTGACTAATGAAATAGTATAATTAAGGACACCAAAACTGAAAATTTGGCAATTTTGCGTAAAAGACCTAAGTTTTGAGAAAATGACCAAAACCAACAAGTTTGGTGACCAAAATGTGGTATATGGGTAAAGTTGGAATTCCCATACCTATTAAGCCTTAGAAAGTCAATAATTTGACTTAAATAGTATAGTAAATAGTAACCCGAAATACAAAATTTCAAGAACATCGAATTTAGCATGTTAGAGCTAGGTAAAAGTGAAGTTAAATTTATTTTTGGATTTATGTTAAATTATGGTACTGAAACACTGTAAAATTGTGTGTTTCAGTTGAAAAGAATACCGGGAAAGAACCCGAGGAACCGAGTCAAGGCCAAGAGGCGACTCGCTTGAGGTTTGTGCACAACGTATACTTTTTATAATTATCTTCTGCATACTGTTTTGAATAATGTGAAATATTGAAATGTGGCATTCTTATGATGTTTGATTTAAATTGTGGAAGTTATTGTGTATATTTGAAATGAAAATGTTTAGCAAATTGTTAAGATAAGTTTTCAAACCACAGTGTCATGACCATATATTTGAACACCTCACTAGCACGACTAGTGGAGGTAATTAGTTTCGAATTTTGATTCCTTCTCTGGAGAAGTGTTGAGGTGTGCCAGTAGAAGAGGATGTGAATGGATATCCATATATTTGAGCTAGCTAGCCTTGTGATGTGATTTCTCTTTAGCCACTGGCTATTGAGATTCTATTTATTTCGAATGGCATAATCTAACTGTAGGTTTTATGAAATGTGTTTTGATACTTCGAAATAAACTTGGTTTGCATTAAAACCTCATAATTCATGTTTTGTGTTTAATGCTCATGTTTAGTCAAATTTTTGAATAAATGTGATTTATATTTTGCATAAAGATTATTTTAGTATGTTGTGCACCACTAAGTCCTAGTACTCAGCGATAGCTTTTATTGCTGTCGCAGATTTAGAGACTAGAGGAGCAGCAGATTGAGTTGCTGAAGATTGAGGATCATTCAGCTTGAAGTCTTCGGGTATAATTTATACCCTAACTGTAAATATTTCTTTTGATGTATATATTGCACATAAATGTATGGACATGTAAAAAATGGGTCTTGTGTAGTTTGTATAAAATTTGTATAAAGTTGTAATACATATTGTAGTTTGAAATTCTCTTAATGTAAATTTTGTAATGATGTATCTAAATTGTTTTGTTTCTAATGAAATATGAATGGAACTATTTTATTTAATTTGAATGAAATAGATTGCTAGTATTTTGATGATCATTGGATAGTGGATTTGAAATTTGAAAGTTGATAAATGTGTTGAGAAATTGATTGAGATTGAGTATGAAATTGAAGCAGTTGTTGAGAAAAATTTTTAGAAATGCTTTTTACAGGTATTTGAAGAACTGGTTTCTCAAAATACAGAGGGAACTCTGTCAAAATTTTTATAAAATTTGCATAAAAATAAAATGGGCCAAAAATATTAACTAGTTTTAATTTTAACTAAATGTTTTACGTACTTATTAGAAAATGCTCACCACTTGTCAAAAATAAGAAAATTGTTTTAAAATCCCTTGTAGGGTACTTAATGAGTTATCGGTAGGTGAATTTCGGTAGTTTATTAGGTATTCTACAGAATCATGTTATGCCTTACAGAGGGGTAAGGTGTGACAATTTAGCTAGGTTAAACATGAAATCTTGGTGAATAGATGTTATATATGTGAATTGTATATTTAGATTACATGAATTGTAAAGATTGGACAAACTTAGGGTTTTGGACATTAGGGTTTAGAGACCAAAAATATGAGAAACTTGTAAATGGTATCTTTGACCTAATGTGAAGTGAGAAATGGTCATTTGTGACCTAATTAAGTGTGTTAGAAGTGTTGGAATTAAAGTCAAATTCGGAGGGAGTGTGGTTATGCTACTGCAGCATGACCAAATCAACTTTGAGGGACCAAAAATGAAATTTTACAAGTCCAATTGGTATGGGACCAATTGGGACTGAAACTAGGCACTAAATGACACAATTTTCATTTTGGAAGCATGCCCAAAAATGACCAAAACCTAGTGAACAAATTGACCAAAGTTGAAAAATCACAGTCTACCTCTGTATAACTGACCAAATAAACAGTGTTTGTTCATTTGGTTATAACTCGAGCTAGGCAGGTCTAAATGACCTGAAATTTTACCAGTGGTTAGATAAGACATAGAGCTAAAACTTTCATGAAGAAAACCAACCCAAATTGTGCCATTAACACAATCAAATTACTGAGCAAATTTGGATCACTGAATCTGCAGACTGCAGATTTACCATATGAACAGTAAAATTTCAATGGCTATAACTCTCTCTAGAAAACTCCGATTTAGGTGATTCTTGAACCGATGGGAACCTAAGGCATAGTAGAACATTTCATATGAAGAAAGTTAGACCAAATTATGGACTTAACTTGATCAAATTGCTGAACGAATTTGGATCAATAAATCTGCCAGAATAAAAATCTGCAGCATGAACAGTAACTGTATTTTGGCTATAACTTGAGCTACAAAACTCCAATTGGAGTGATTCAAAAAGGAGAATAAACTTAAGACAATAGGGAATATTTTCTATGAAGGAAGTTTTGCCAAATTCCAACAGAAAAGTGACCAATGGAACAGTGCAACCTAGACACCAAAAACTGAAAATTGACAATTTTGCCTAAAAGACTTAAGTGTTGAGAAAATGACCAAAACCAACAAGTTTAGTGACCAAAATGTGGTATGTGGGTGAAGTTGGAATTCCCATACCTATTAAGCCTTAGAAAGTCAACAATTTGACTTGAATAGTGTAGTGAATAGTAACTCAAAACACAAAATTTTTGAGAACGTCGAGTTTAGCACATTAGAGCTAGATAAAAGTGAAGTTAAATTTATTTTTGGATTTATGCTAAGTTATGGTACTGAAACACTGTGAAACTGTGTGTTTCAGCTGAAAAAGACTTGGAAGCTTTGAGAGACTGAGTCAAGACCTAGAGGCGACTCACGTCAGGTTTGTGCACAATAAACCTTATTTAAGCTTTTTGTCATTGAAAAATTGATTTAGTGTGATTTATGAAAATTTGAAGTTAATTATGAATTGTGTTGCCATCTTGTGAATGAAATTATGACTTTGGAAATTTATTGGATTTCTCACGAATCATTTGAATAAAATGTTTTAAATTGATTTTTGATTCACACTTAGCATGACAGTATCTTATTATTCCTCCTCCATTTATGGGGTGAGATCGGTTATCTTTCCTCCCTCTCTGGTTTACCAGTTGAGGTTGTAGATCGGATGAGTACTCATTAGCTAGCTAGCCACCTCCCTCATTGATTTCAATTAGTGGGGTTATAGATTGCTTTGTCGTGGTGTACAATGCGGCATTGATTGGAAATTTTGTGTCATGGCTTAAGTTGTGTATGAATTGGCAACACTGTGTTCTTAAATTATTTGACTAAATTGTGTTATTATGAGCTTTGATAATTTGTGAAATGTGATTGAGAAATATTTAAATTGTGTTTTGGCAATGAATAATTTATGTATTGTATTTCAAATTTTTATTGTGCACCACTGAGTATTTTTATACTCAGCGATAGTTTAATTTACTGTCGCAGATAAGAGCAAGGAGAAAGTAGCAGAGTGAGTTGTGGGATTGACAAGAATTTCTTGATCCCTTTTGTACGGGTATTGTTTTATACTCTTGTGGTTATTTTGATGTAAATACTGTAATGTCATAAGTATCAATGTAAAGTGAGCAGTTGTATAATAAATTGTAATAATATTATTTTTGGAACTTCTTTTTGTAAGTTAAGATTTGTAGTTTGTGAATTTCATACTTTATGCACTGTGAATGAAGTTATTAAAAATTTTGAGATGATAAACTTTGATTGGATTGTGGAATTATTTTTGAAGTGGATTGAATTGAGTTGACTTGAAATTATTTGGTGGTTGGGAGTTGTGAAAAATTTTTGGAAGTGTTTTTCTCAGGTATTTGAAGAACTATTTTCTCCAAATACAAACGGAACTCTGTCAAAATTTTTATAAAATTTGCAGAAAAATTAAAATAGACAAAAAATTTTACTAGTATTTAAGCTTTGAATAAATAATTTTAATTCTTACCAAAATGCTCGCCACTTCCAAATCTAAGAAAATTGTTTTAAAATCCCTTGTAGGGTACTTAATGAGTTATCGGTAGGTGAAGTTCGGTAGTTCATTAGGTAGTCTACGGATTCATGTTATGCCTTACAGAGGGGTAAGGTGTGACACAGATATATATATATATATATATATATATATATATATATATATATATATATATGTAAAAGAGGGTTGTTCATTGTTGCTGTGCGTGCATCCCTGATTCATCTACCAATATACATATATATATATTATATTATTTTATTTTATTGTTATTTAATATTTCTCTTTTGTATTTTGAGTGTGTAGGAGATTCGAATATTCAATATGTCAGTTGAAATTGTCTCTCGTCCATTAAAAATAATCATTCTCTTAAAGGTTCCAGGCAAGTGGTAATTATAGTACATGACACTATTTTACTCCCTTTTAAAATTCCTGAGCATTAAAATTATTATTAAATAAAATTTTAAATCAGTATTTTAACAATTATTTTACATGTGATTTTCTAGAGTTTTATTTTATTATTGAATTTTATTTCGATTTTGATTAAATAATTTATTTTGTCAATTATCTCTGCATTAGAGCCATTAGGATCCCGGGAATAGGCCTTTTATGTCTTTATATTGATTGATAACTGACTATAAAATTTATCGATGTATTACACTGAATTGATTTGATATTGATTTGATCTGATTGACTCTCTGAAATTATTGAAATAAACTGTTAGAATTGCACTATCAGTTATTATTTGCTATCTGAAATCTTTTATTGATTTTGATTGATTTGTACAAATTGATTTTCTATTTTGAATTGATACCTGTGCCCAGTATCTATATCTGCTATCTGGCCCCACCGTGTGAACTATCACGGTATTAAGTTGCATTGTTGAGTCATGCATCATTGCACTTTATGGTTTGCATTAGTATCATATGCATTGATATATGTGAAGGAGGAAGAAGGTATCTGATATCTGGTAGCGCGCTTACCATCTGGCCTTTAGTGATGTGGGATATCATCACCCTAGTGTACTGTACCATAAAATTTTATTGAATGAATTTCTTTTATATATACGTTTTATGAAATTATTTTATTAATGATTTTGATAGCATTAGCATAATTTTATTGAATAGAAATTTTACTGTGATATTATTCAAGCGTCTGCCTATTCCTATTCCGTTGTGTACTATAAGTATCATTCACTGAGCATTAGCTCAAACCACGTTTTCTCTGTCTGTTATCTGTTTCAGATCAGTGGAATTTTGCAGTTGATCCAAATATTCAGTCCATTTTCTGAAGAGGGACAATCTTTGATTTGTTCTCATGGTATGCCCGAATTCATGTTTCATCGGGCTAATAATTAATTTAGCTTATTGAAGAGTTTAAATTTTTATTTGAAATTTCTAGAGACTCCGCAGTTTACTTATGGGATATTTATGATGTTTATTCAGTATTTTGTTTATTTGGATTTTACTTGTTTTGGGATTAGAAAGTGACAATATATTTATTCAAGATACTCTGATAAGGCTTGCATGATTTAAAAATGCTTAAATTATGCGCCGGTTATAGCCCAAAACTTTGGGTCATGACATTTGTTTAGGTGAAAGCATATGCAAAACAAAAGAAAATTTAGACTAAAAAAATATAAATAAGATGGTGAAAAACAATGTTTGTGTTAATTAACCACTCTCTTTGCTGGATGATGAATGGGCTCTAAATGGATTTTGTAACATGTATGAACCTTTTAGGAGTTTTAATTTAGTCATAAATTTGCTTATAAAACTAGTCGACCCATGTTAAATGCTTCTATCATTGATTTTGTACGTTAAAAATTTATCATCTCATGAGCTTAGAGTGATATTCGAGAGAGAAACTCTTTTAGTTTATGTTAAAGCTTAGTTTAATGTGAGAACGCATTTATGATACATTTTAGTAAGAGCTTGAGAAACATAAGTTACGGTGTCTTATTATCATAATTTAAAGTATTTGTTGTACGTTGTTTCTTTTCGCTCATTTTTTTAGGGACCTTTTACCTCGAGACAGATGCTGAATAAATGAGTGGTAGGGAATAGGGATGGCAGTGGGTTGGGTTTTTGCGGATAGCAGACCGAATTCTAATACGATGGATTTGAGTATTATATAATTAAGTTTGTGATGGGTTTAGATTTGAATAATAATACCTGTTATGGGTTTCAGTTGGATTCGGGTTTTATATATTGGGTATCCGTTATTCGAACTTCTTTATATAAGCACTTAATTAAATATAAAATATGTTTTTTTTAATAATATTTATAATATTTATATATTTTATTTTATATAAAATAAAATTTAAATTATTTATGAAATTATTAAAATTTTAAAATATAAATTATTAATAACAATAAATTTTTTTTACGTAGATTATTAATTAAAATAGATAAAATTAAATGAGTTCAGGTATTTTTCAAATAATAATAACAATCAGGTTTGGGACTGATAAAAATAAAGGCTGTGAGAAACTTTATTTTAAGCTTTCAAATCTAAATTTGAATATTCAAATGTTTATTAAAATTCTTTTAAAAACTATAAATATTTTATTCACATCAAACAATAGTTATTATGAAGGATATCACATAATTAAATCTAATTAAATGAATGAAATATAAATATTTGTCTATGTAAAAATAGTTATTATTATAAAACTACCAATTTTACTTTTACTTTTAGATGGTGACCATAATGAAAATAATTGTAATAAGATAAACCTTCTTCATTAGAGGGAGTGGAAATCAAATTAAAAAGAAAAAGTAGGGACACTTCTATATAATAAGAAATTTCCAAAACTTGAGGAGTTGGGTGAAAAAAAAAAGGAAAAAAAGAGGCTATATCAAAAAAATATTCAAAATCTTAGAGGGCCAAATTGGAAAAGGAAATAACACACCTTATCTATTGATATTGTAGAGCTAATGTTTTTCTTTTTTTTTTTTTTTTTTTTTTTGTCCTTCTCTTCTTTTTCTTCTTGAAAGTTAGATGCCTTAAAATAATATTCAATTCTTTTGTTTGAGAGGCGTTGTAGAATTACATCTATGATCATGAGATAATCTTGAAATATTATATACATATTAATTTGATCATGGTTTCTCATTTTTAGGAGAATGGATGCTTGTTGATAAATGTCTTGGTATTAACGTTAATGAGGTCTACAAGTGTTTCGTCCACTGGGGAACAAGAACAGTTCTAGAGTTGTAGTCTGAAGATAAACCTGTTTCAAGGCAATCTCCTCTCATAATTTCTCACCAGTATGATCAATTGTACTTGGAAAACTTTTATCAGAATAAGATGTGTGCTATAACCTCTTAGTTTCTTGTATTATCAATTTTACTTGTAAAACTTCTATCAGAATAAGCTATGTGCTATAACACTTTGCAACTTGGAATTCTATTGTGCAACCAAAAACTACTAAGTATGCGTGTGGAACTACTGTGGATTACCAAAGAGATTGCATTATCTACAAACAACTGGATTTCTAGCATGTTTCTTTTTTCCTTGCTAAACTTTAATTTACTAATATTTAATATAAAATTATTTATTCCTAATCTAAATCTGCCCCCATTAATTTCTGGGCAACCATAACTAATGGTACTCTGCAGGAAGAAGAAGGCATATTTGTTATTTTGTATATATATATATATATAATCAAGTTACAGTTTTAATTTTAGTTTGATTTTAAGTAATTTTTGGATATGGTTTCAGTTCTAATTTTAGACTTTTGGCTCCATTTTGATTTCAATTATTATTTTAATTTCAATTTGAATCTTAATTGCACTTAAAATTTTATCATTCTTGTGCTCATTTTAAAAGAGGGAAGATAATCTTAAATTTCTAACATCAAAATAACAATTAAAATAAAAATATTAACATCAAAATAATAATATTAACACACACACTATATATGTATATATAGAATTCTTAATAAGTATATTATATTATCTTCTGAGAGAAATGTATATAATTAAGAATTAAAAGTATATTAAACAATAGCATGTGATTTTATAATATAATTAAGGATTATAAAGTAACTTAATGTATTTATTATTAAAATTATTACAAAATTAAAAATTAAAAATAATATTAAATTATATACACTATAATTATATATGATAATCTTAATTATATAAAAATATATTATAATTTTACTTAAATTATGTCTAAGAAAACATAACACACACACATATATAATTGATTATTGAGATTAATTTTAATTTGATATATGGTTATAGTTTGATTCTTATGACGAATCAGGACCAAATCAAAATAATAAATATAAGTTTAGCTATATGATTTTGTTCTTACAATAACAATTTTTTTTTCAATATTATTTAATATGATTTTTTGATTTGATTTAAAATCCTGTGAACCATGCACAATCCCCATATTAAATGTTTTACAATTTATAATAACTTTATTTATATATATGTATGTGTGTTAAATTTAATTATTTAAAACAAAATTAAATTAATATTGAAGAAATTAATACTCAATAAAAAAAATATAATTTCATAAAAATATCTAACATGTTTTAATATTTAAATTATTATTTTTACTGCTTAATTAATATTATATATATATATATATATATAGTAATTCAATAATAATAATAATTAACGGTGTCTAATAAATTTTAAATTATAAAAAATTGTGAAAAAAAAATTAAATATTTATATTTTAATAAATACCAAATAATTAGAAATTAAGAATAAATTTTGTTCATCACAAAAATTTTATACCTATTTCGAAAAGAGTTAAATTTTGACAAAAATAAGAGTTAAAATTCTTTTCCATGCATTATATAAAAATTAATTTATAATAGTATATTATAATATTCAATTTAACTTTACAAAATAATATAAAAATAAAACTATTTTTATATATTCACAAATCACTTCTTCATTTATATTTAAAACAAGTATATAGGAATCTTATAATTCACAAAATTTTTCAAAAATATTTTTAAAAAATATAAAAATGTTATAATTTTACACTTATACCCTTTTAAGGCCTTTATTTTCTTAGTAAGAGAAATATGATTTAAAAATTGCCATGGTAATTTGAATCGAAGGCAATGCCGAAGACTCATCAATAAATTGCACGATGAAAAATAAAAATACGGAAATGCCCACATATTGAATTAACATGTTATGTTAATGAATGATAAATTTATTCATAACATATTTTTATCAACTATGGAATGACTAAGCATCGGGTGTGGTAATCAGTCCCTCTATACTTATCCCATAGAAAATTGGGATAGAGCAAACTTTCTAACTAGAATTTTTTTTTTTATTTTAATTTATGATTATGTAATATAAATTATAAGTTAGGAATGTAAATTTTACGCATAAATACTTTAACACATAAAAAAACTAATTTTAATAAAAAATAATATATTATTATTAGATATGTTACAAGAATTCAAAGTAAATATATTTTTCTTTTCATCGTTGTCTTGCACAATATCAAAGCCACAAAAAATTGATCAAGTCAATTTTAAAAACAATTATCATTTCATTTTAACTCTACTAACGAGAATCAATGCTAAAAAATATATAATAATTAATGATTTTAAAAAATTAAAAATTAAATATATAAATTATTAAAATATAGTTAAATTTTAGCGATTAATATTAAGCATTAAAGTTAAAAACTATGCAATCAATTTTAATTAATTTAATATTAAAATTTAATTATTATTCTGCAGTACAAAAGCATAATAAATTAGTGATAAAAAAAGTTAAAAAATTGTAAAATAATGCATTTTCGTAATATTGAAAGTTAATATTTAATTTTTCTTTTAATTGTGAGATTCACATGTATGGATTTATAATTTTTTTTATAAAATAATATTTTAATTGTAAGAATTTCAATTTTGATTTGGAATAAATTTATAATTAAAATCTAAAATTAAGATAAATTATAAAAATTAAAATATTTAAATATAATTAAAAAATTCATATAGATTTATTTATTTATTTTTATTAAATAGAGTAATAAGGTTTAAAAATTAGCAGAAGTTTTAAATATATTTTTTTAAACATTTAGAGAGGGGCGTGCACTAAAGGGGCGTGCATTAAGCATGAGCAGTACTTTAATCATACAGTCATTCACGCCTTACTATCTCTTTCTTAGTTTCTACTTCTTAGTTTCTGCAGATCTCCATCCTACTCTGTTCTCTTTGGTGCGATATCTCCATTCCACTCTGTTCTCCTTGGTGCGACATCTCCATTCTACTCTGTTCTCCTTGGTGCGATTGTTACTTAACTCCCATTGCCTTTTTTTTCTTCTCCTCTCTTTTTCTCCCAATCCCAATCGCTAGTCCCACTCACCTGCCCTCACTTCTTCCTCTCTCTCCAGTAAGTCTCTTTCCAGCCCTTCTTTTATCCCTTGGAAGGCCATTCGAACGTTACATCTCCTGAGCACTGCGATGCTGAGTGAGCTCCCATTCCCATTTTTCTATACTCTATTGTTGATTTTCTTCATCTATTTTAGTACAAATGAGTTATTATTTGAATATATTGTGCCTTCATCCAATGTAGATTTTAAAATGACCTCTCCAGTTAAAATTGTTTTTGTTTGAGGTTTGAGAGACTTCACTGGTTTAATGGTTAGTTTGATGTGGTCCTGTTCATCCTTTATTTCATTTGCAGAATATTCCTAAATGAGTTTGGGCATATATGTTGAGATGGATCCCTTTATTTTATTTTTATCAATTAGACTAGCCATTTTTGTGATGTTGTCATGTTGGACTAATAACTTTTGGGATACTATGATGCTGGACTAGTCATTTTTTGATACTGCGATGCTGGTTTATCTTTATGAACTTTTATTTATGGATTTTAATCCATCATGGTTATAGATTTCTATGTAATATTGTGTTGTGTGGAGTTTTATGTAGTAAACTGGTAAAGTGTAGTTTTTTAATCTTATAGACTTTTATATGGTTTAAATTTATAATTTTGTGGAATGTGCACTCTCATTTAGTATTGATTTATAATTTTATAGGTTTTCAATGAATTTATAATTTTATGGATTTTTGTATGGATTTTAATGTATTATTTATATTTATTTCTTACGAGTAAATTGATTTTTATGTACTTTTGTAAAGATTTTGGTTTAGGACAATTGAACTGAGCCGAACCGTCTATTTTCTATTTGATTTGGTTTGTTTATTCTTTGAAGGTCGGTTATTTGGTCTATTCTGCTATTGAGATTGTCATCTCCATCCTACTCTATTCTCCTTGGTGCGACATCTCCATTCTACTCTGTTCTCCTTGGTGCGACTATTACTTCACTCCCATTGCCTTTTTTTTCTTCTCCTCTCTTTTTCTACCAATCCCAATCGCTAGCCCCACTCGCCTGCCCTCTCATCTTCCTCTCTCTCCAGTAAGTCTCTTTCCAGCCTTTTCTTATCCCTTGGAAGGCCATTCGAACGTTACAACTCCTGAGCACTGCGCTGCTGAGTGAGCTCCCATTCCCATTTTTTCTATACTCTATTGTTGATTTTCTTCATCTATTTTAGTACAAATGAGTTATTTTTTGAAAATATTGTGCCTTCATCCAATGTAGATTTTAAAATGACCTCTCCAGTTAAAATAGTTTTTGTTTGAGGTATGAGAGACTTCACTGGTTTAATGGTTAGTTTGATGTGGTCCCGTTCATTCTTTATTTCATTTGCAGAATATTCCTAAATGAGTTTGGGCATAAATGTTGAGATGGATCCCTTTATTTTATTTTTATCAATTAGACTAGCCATTTTTGTGATGTTGTCATGTTGGACTAATAACTTTTGTGATACTATGATGCTGGACTAGTCATTTTTTGATACTGCGATGCTGGTTTATCTTTATGAACTTTTATTTATGGATTTTAATCCATCATGGTTATAAACTTCTATGTAATATTGTGTTGTGTGGAGTTTTATGTAGCAAACTGGTAAAGTGTTGTTTTTTAATCTTATGGACTTTGATGTAGTTTAAATTTATAATTTTGTGGAATGTGCACTCTCATTTAGTATTGATTTATAATTTTATAGGTTCTAGATGAATTTATAATTTTATGGATTTTAATGTATTATTTATATTTATTTCTTAGGAGTTAACTGATTTTTATGTACTTTTGTAAAGATTTTGGTTTACGGTAATCGAATTGAGCCGGACTATCTATTTTCTATTTGGTTTGGTTTGTTTATTCTTTGAAGGTCGGTTATTTGGTCTATTCTGCTATTGAGATTGTCATCTCCATCTTACTCTGTTCTCCTTGGTGCGACATCTCCATTTTACTCTGTTCTCCCTAGTGCGACTGTTACTTTACTCCCATTGCCTTTTTTTTTCTTCTCCTCTCTTTTTCTCCCAATCCCAATCGCTAGTCCCACTCGCCTGCCCTCTCTTCTTCCTCTCTCTCCAGTAAGTCTCTTTCCAGCCCTTCTCTTATCCCTTGGAAGGCCATTCGAACGTTACACCTCCTGAGCACTGCGCTGCTGAGTGAGCTCCCATTCCCATTTTTTCTATACTCTATTGTTGATTTTCTTCATCTATTTTAGTACAAATGAGTTATTGTTTGAATATATTGTGCCTTCATCCAATGTAGATTTTAAAATGACCTCTCCCATTAAAATAGTTTTTGTTTGAGGTTTGAGAGACTTCACTGGTTTAATGGTTAGTTTGATGTGGTCCCGTTCATTCTTTATTTCATTTGCAGAATATTCCTAAATGAGTTTGGGCATAAATGTTGAGATGGATCCCTTTATTTTATTTTTATCAATTAGACTAGCCATTTTTGTGATGTTGTCATGTTGGACTAATAACTTTTGTGATACTATGATGCTGGACTAGTCATTTTTTGATACTGCGATGCTGGTTTATCTTTATGAACTTTTATTTATGGATTTTAATCCATCATGGTTATAGACTTCTATGTAATATTGTGTTGGGTGGAGTTTTATGTAGTAAACCGATAAAGTGTAGTTTTTTATTCTTACGGACTTTTATGTAGTATAAATGTATAATTTTGTGGAATGTGCTCTCTCATTTAGTATTGATTTATAATTTTATAGGTTCTGGATGAATTTATAATTTTATGGATTTTAATGTATTATTTATATTTATTTCTTAGGAGTAAACTGATTTTTATGTACTTTTGTAAAGATTTTGGTTTAAGGCAATCGAACTGAGCCGAACTGTCTATTTTCTATTTGGTTTGGTTTGTTTATTCTTTGAAGGTCGGTTATTTGGTCTATTCTGCTATTGAGATTGTCATCTCCATCCTACTCTGTTCTCCTTGGTGCGACATCTCCATTCTACTCTGTTCTCCTTGGTGCGACTGTTACTTCACTCCCATTGCCTTTTTTTTCTTCTCCTCTCTTTTTCTCCCAATCCCAATCGCTAGTCCCACTCGCCTGCCCTCTCTTCTTCCTCTCTCTCCAGTAAGTCTCTTTCCAGCCCTTCTCTTTTCCCTTGGAAGGCCATTTGAACGTTACACCTCCTGAGCACTGCGCTGCTTAGTGAGCTCCCATTCCCATTTTTTCTATACTCTATTGTTCATTTTCTTCATCTATTTTAGTACAAATGAGTTATTGTTTGAATATATTGTGCCTTCATCCAATGTAGATTTTAAAATGACCTCTCCAGTTAAAATAGTTTTTGTTTGAGGTTTGAGAGACTTCACTGGTTTAATGGTTAGTTTGATGTGGTCCCGTTCATTCTTTATTTCATTTGCAGAATATTCCTAAATGAGTTTGGGCATAAATGTTGAGATGGATCCCTTTATTTTATTTTTATCAATTAGACTAGCCATTTTTGTGATGTTGTCATCTTGGACTAATAATTTTTGGGATACTATGATGCTGGACTAGTCATTTTTTGATTCTGCGATGCTGGTTTATCTTTGTGAACTTTTATTTATGGATTTTAATCCATCATGGTTATAGACTTCTATGTAATATTATGTTGTGTGGAGTTTTATGTAGTAAACTGGTAAACTATAGTTTTTGAATCTTATGGACTTTTATGTAGTTTAAATTTATAATTTTGTGGAATGTGCACTCTCATTTAGTATTGATTTATAATTTTACAGGTTCTGGATGAATTTAAAATTTTATGGATTTTAATGTATTATTTATATTTATTTCTTAGGAGTAAACTGATTTTTATGTACTTTTGTAAAGATTTTGGTTTACGGTAATCGAATTGAGCCGGACTATCTATTTTCTATTTGGTTTGGTTTGTTTATTCTTTGAAGGTCGGTTATTTGGTCTATTCTGCTATTGAGATTGTCATCTCCATCTTACTCTGTTCTCCTTGGTGCGACATCTCCATTTTACTCTGTTCTCCTTAGTGCGACTGTTACTTTACTCCCATTGCCTTTTTTTTCTTCTCCTCTCTTTTTCTCCCAATCCCAATCGCTAGTCCCACTCACCTGCCCTCTCTTCTCCCTCTCTCTCCAGTGAGTCTCTTTCCAGCCCTTCTCTTATCCCTTGGAGGGCCATTCGAACGTTACACCTCCTCAGCACTGCGCTGCTGAGTGAGCTCCCATTCCCATTTTTTCTATACTCTATTGTTGATTTTCTTCATCTATTTTAGTACAAATGAGTTATTGTTTGAATATATTGTGCCTTCATCCAATGTAGATTTTAAAATGACCTCTCCAGTTAAAATAGTTTTTGTTTGAGGTTTGAGAGACTTCACTGGTTTAATGGTTAGTTTGATGTGGTCCCGTTCATTCTTTATTTCATTTGCAGAATATTCCTAAATGAGTTTGGGCATAAATGTTGAGATGGATCCCTTTATTTTATTTTTATCAATTAGACTAGCCATTTTTGTGATGTTGTCATGTTAGACTAATAACTTTTGTGATACAATGATGCTGGACTAGTCATTTTTTGATACTGCGATGCTGGTTTATCTTTATGAACTTTTATTTATGGATTTTAATCCATCATGGTTATAGACTTCTATGTAATATTGTGTTGTGTGGAGTTTTATGTAGTAAACTAGTGAAGTGTAGTTTTTTATTCTTATGGACTTTTATGTAGTTTAAATTTATAATTTTGTGGAATGTGCACTCTCATTTAGTATTGATTTATAATTTTATAGGTTCTGGATGAATTTATAATTTTATGGATTTTAATGTATTATTTATATTTATTTCTTAGGAGTAAACTGATTTTTATGTACTTTTGTAAAGATTTTGGTTTACGGCAATCGAACTGAGCCGAACTGTCTATTTTCTATTTGGTTTGGTTTGTTTATTCTTTGAAGGTCGGTTATTTGGTCTATTCTGCTATTGAGATTGTCATCTCCATCCTACTCTGTTCTCCTTGGTGCGACATCTCCATTCTACTCTGTTCTCCTTGGTGCGACTGTTACTTCACTCCCATTGCCTTTTTTTTCTTCTCCTCTCTTTTTCTCCCAATCCCAATCGCTAGTCCCACTCGCCTGCCCTCTCTTCTTCCTCTCTCTCCAGTAAGTCTCTTTCCAGCCCTTCTCTTATCCCTTGGAAGGCCATTCGAACGTTACACCTCCTGAGCACTGCGCTGCTGAGTGAGCTCCCATTCCCATTTTTTCTATACTCTATTGTTGATTTTCTTTATCTATTTTAGTACAAATGAGTTATTGTTTGAATATATTGTGCCTTCATCCAATGTAGATTTTAAAATGACCTCTCCCATTAAAATAGTTTTTGTTTGAGGTTTGAGAAACTTCACTGGTTTAATGGTTAGTTTGATGTGGTGCCGTTCATTCCTTATTTCATTTGCAGAATATTCCTAAATGAGTTTGGGCATAAATGTTGAGATGGATCCCTTTATTTTATTTTTATCAATTAGACTAGCCATTTTTGTGATGTTGTCATCTTGGACTAATAACTTTTGGGATACTATGATGCTGGACTAGTCTTTTTTTGATTCTGCGATGCTGGTTTATCTTTGTGAACTTTTAGTTATGGATTTTAATCCATCATGGTTATGGACTTCTATGTAATATTATGTTGTGTGGAGTTTTATGTAGTAACTTGGTAAAGTGTAGTTTTTGAATCTTATGGACTTTTATGTAGTTTAAATTTATAATTTTGTGGAATGTGCACTCTCATTTAGTATTGATTTATAATTTTATAGGTTCGGGATGAATTTATAATTTTATGGATTTTAATTTATTATTTATATTTATTTCTTAGGAGTAAACTGATTTTTATGTACTTTTGTAAAGATTTTGGTTTAAGGCAATCGAACTGAGCCGAAATGTCTATTTTCTATTTGGTTTGCTTTGTTTATTCTTTGAAGGTCGGTTATTTGGTCTATTCTGCTATTGAGATTGTCATATCCATCCTACTCTGTTCTCCTTGGTGCGACATCTCCATTCTACTCTGTTCTCCTTGGTGCGACTTTTACTTTACTCCCATTGCCTTTTTTTTCTTCTCCTCTCTTTTTCTTCCAATCCCAATCGCTGGTCCAACTCGCCTGCCCTCTCTTCTTCCTCTCTCTCCAGTAAGTCTCTTTCCAGCCCTTCTCTTATCCCTTGGAAGGCCATTCGAACGTTACACCTCCTGAGCACCGCGCTGCTTAGTGAGCTCCCTTTCCCATTTTTTCTATACTCTATTGTTCATTTTTTTCATCTATTTTAGTACAAATGAGTTATTGTTTGAATATATTGTGCCTTCATCCAATGTAGATTTTAAAATGACCTCTCCAGTTAAAATAGTTTTTGTTTGAGGTTTGAGAGACTTCACTGGTTTAATGGTTAGTTTGATGTGGTCCCGTTCATTCTTTATTTCATTTGCAGAATATTCCTAAATGAGTTTGGGCATAAATGTTGAGATGGATCCCTTTATTTTATTTTTATCAATTAGACTAGCCATTTTTGTGATGTTGTCATCTTGGACTAATAATTTTTGGGATACTATGATGCTGGACTAGTCATTTTTTGATTCTGCGATGCTGGTTTATCTTTGTGAACTTTTATTTATGGATTTTAATCCATCATGGTTATAGACTTCTATGTAATATTATGTTGTGTGGAGTTTTATGTAGTAAACTGGTAAACTATAGTTTTTGAATCTTATGGACTTTTATGTAGTTTAAATTTATAATTTTGTGGAATGTGCACTCTCATTTAGTATTGATTTATAATTTTACAGGTTCTGGATGAATTTAAAATTTTATGGATTTTAATGTATTATTTATATTTATTTCTTAGGAGTAAACTGATTTTTATGTACTTTTGTAAAGATTTTGGTTTACTGATGTCGAATTAATGGACTATCTATTTTCTATTTGGTTTGGTTTGTTTATTCTTTGAAGGTCGGTTATTTGGTCTATTCTGCTATTGAGATTGTCATCTCCATCTTACTCTGTTCTCCTTGGTGCGACATCTCCATTTTACTCTGTTCTCCTTAGTGCGACTGTTACTTTACTCCCATTGCCTTTTTTTTCTTCTCCTCTCTTTTTCTCCCAATCCCAATCGCTAGTCCCACTCACCGCCTCTCTCTTCTCCTCTCTCTCCAGTGAGTCTCTTTCCAGCCCTTCTCTTATCCCTTGGAGGGCCATTCGAACGTTACACCTCCTGAGCATTGCTTGAGTGAGCTCCCATTCCCATTTTTTCTATACTCTATTGTTGATTTTCTTCATCTATTTTAGTACAAATGAGTTATTGTTTGAATATATTGTGCCTTCATCCAATGTAGATTTTAAAATGACCTCTCCAGTTAAAATAGTTTTTGTTTGAGGTTTGAGAGACTTCACTGGTTTAATGGTTAGTTTGATGTGGTCCTGTTCATCCTTTATTTCATTTAGAATATTCCTAAATGAGTTTGGGCATAAATGTTGAGATGGATCCCTTTATTTTATTTTTATCAATTAGACTAGCCATTTTTGTGATGTTGTCATGTTGGACTAATAACTTTTGTGATACTATGATGCTGGACTAGTCATTTTTTGATACTGCGATGCTGGTTTATCTTTATGAACTTTTATTTATGGATTTTAATCCATCATGGTTATAGACTTCCATGTAATATTGTGTTGTGTGGAGTTTTATGTAGTAAACTGGTAAAGTGTTGTTTTTTATTCTTATGGACTTTTATGTAGTTTAAATTTATAATTTTGTGGAATGTGCACTCTCATTTAGTATTGATTTATAATTTTATAGGTTGTGGATGAATTTATAATTTTATGGATTTTAATGTATTATTTATATTTATTTCTTTGGAGTAAACTGATTTTTATGTACTTTTGTAAAGATTTTGGTTTAAGGCAATCGAACTGAGCCGAACTGTCTATTTTCTATTTGGTTTGGTTTGTTTATTCTTTGAACGTCGGTTATTTGGTCAATTCTGCTATTGAAATTGTCATATCCATCCTACTCTGTTCTCCTTGGTGCGACATCTCCATTCTACTCTGTTCTCCTTGGTGCGACTGTTACTTCACTCCCATTGCCTTTTTTTTCTTCTCCTCTCTTTTTGTCCCAATCCCAATCGCTAGTCCCACTCGCCTGCCCTCTCTTCTTCCTCTCTCTCCAGTAAGTCTCTTTCCAGCCCTTCTCTTTTCCCTTGGAAGGCCATTCGAACGTTACACCTCCTGAGCACCGCGCTGCTTAGTGAGCTCCCATTCCCATTTTTTCTATACTCTATTGTTCATTTTTTTCATCTATTTTAGTACAAATGAGTTATTGTTTGAATATATTGTGCCTTCATCCAATGTAGATTTTAAAATGACCTCTCCAGTTAAAATAGTTTTTGTTTGAGGTTTGAGAGACTTCACTGGTTTAATGGTTAGTTTGATGTGGTCCCGTTCATTCCTTATTTCATTTGCAGAATATTCCTAAATGAGTTTGGGCATAAATGTTGAGATGGATCCCTTTATTTTATTTTTATCAATTAGACTAGCCATTTTTGCGATGTTGTCATCTTGGACTAATAACTTTTGGGATACTATGATGCTGGACTAGTCATTTTTTGATTCTGCGATGCTGGTTTATCTTTGTGAACTTTTAGTTATGGATTTTAATCCATCATGGTTATGGACTTCTATGTAATATTATGTTGTGTGGAGTTTTATGTAGTAACTTGGTAAAGTGTAGTTTTTGAATCTTATGGACTTTTATGTAGTTTAAATTTATAATTTTGTGGAATGTGCACTCTCATTTAGTATTGATTTATAATTTTATAGGTTCGGGATGAATTTATAATTTTATGGATTTTAATTTATTATTTATATTTATTTCTTAGGAGTAAACTGATTTTTATGTACTTTTGTAAAGATTTTGGTTTAAGGCAATCGAACTGAGCCGAAATGTCTATTTTCTATTTGGTTTGCTTTGTTTATTCTTTGAAGGTCGGTTATTTGGTCTATTCTGCTATTGAGATTGTCATCTCCATCCTACTCTGTTCTCCTTGGTGCGACATCTCCATTCTACTCTGTTCTCCTTGGTGCGACTGTTACTTCACTCCCATTGCCTTTTTTTTCTTCTCCTCTCTTTTTCTCCCAATCCCAATCGCTAGTCCCACTACTTTGCCTCTCTTCTTCCTCTCTCTCTAGTAAGTCTCTTTCTAGTCCTTCTCTTATCCCTTGGAAGGCCATTCGAACGTTACACCTCCTGAGCACTGCGCTGCTGAGTGAGCTCCCATTCCCATTTTTTCTATACTCTATTGTTGATTTTCTTTATCTATTTTAGTACAAATGAGTTATTGTTTGAATATATTGTGCCTTCATCCAATGTAGATTTTAAAATGACCTCTCCAGTTAAAATAGTTTTTGTTTGAGGTTTGAGAGACTTCACTGGTTTAATGGTTAGTTTGATGTGGTCCCGTTCATTCTTTATTTCATTTGCAGAATATTCCTAAATGAGTTTGGGCATAAATGTTGAGATGGATCCCTTTATTTTATTTTTATCAATTAGACTAGCCATTTTTGTGATGTTGTCATGTTGGACTAATAACTTTTGTGATACTATGATGCTGGACTAGTCATTTTTTGATACTGCGATGCTGGTTTATCTTTATGAACTTTTATTTATGGATTTTAATCCATCATGGTTATAGACTTCTATGTAATATTGTGTTGTGTGGAGTTTTATGTAGTAAACTAGTAAAGTGTAGTTTTTTAATCTTATGGACTTTTATGTAGTTTAAATTTATAATTTTGTGGAATGTGCACTCTCATTTAGTATTGATTTATAATTTTATAGGTTCTGGATGAATTTATAATTTTATGGATTTTAATGTATTATTTATATTTATTTCTTAGGAGTAAACTGATTTTTATGTACTTTTGTAAAGATTTTGATTTAAGGCAATCGAACTGAGCTGAAATGTCTATTTTCTATTTGGTTTGCTTTGTTTATTCTTTGAAGGTCGGTTATTTGGTCTATTCTGCTATTGAGATTGTCATATCCATCCTACTCTGTTCTCCTTGGTGCGACATCTCCATTCTACTCTGTTCTCCTTGGTGCGACTTTTACTTTACTCCCATTGCCTTTTTTTTCTTCTCCTCTCTTTTTCTTCCAATCCCAATCGCTGGTCCCACTCGCCTGCCCTCTCTTCTTCCTCTCTCTCCAGTAAGTCTCTTTCCAGCCCTTCTCTTATCCCTTGGAAGGCCATTCGAACGTTACACCTCCTGAGCACCGCGCTGCTTAGTGAGCTCCCATTCCAATTTTTTCTATACTCTATTGTTCATTTTTTTCATCTATTTTAGTACAAATGAGTTATTGTTTGAATATATTGTGCCTTCATCCAATGTAGATTTTAAAATGACCTCTCCAGTTAAAATAGTTTTTGTTTGAGGTTTGAGAGACTTCACTGGTTTAATAGTTAGTTTGATGTGGTCCCGTTCATTCCTTATTTCATTTGCAGAATATTCCTAAATGAGTTTGGGCATAAATGTTGATATGGATCCCTTTATTTTATTTTTATCAATTAGACTAGCCATTTTTGTGATGTTGTCATGTTGAACTAATAACTTTTGTGATACTATGATGCTGGACTAGTCATTTTTTGATACTGCGATGCTGGTTTATCTTTATTAACTTTTATTTATGTATTTTAATCCATCATGGTTATAGACTTCCATGTAATATTGTGTTGTGTGGAGTTTTATGTAGTAAACTGGTAAAGTGTAGTTTGTTAATCTTATGGACTTTTATGTAGTTTAAATTTATAATTTTGTGGAATGTGCACTCTCATTTAGTATTGAGTTATAATTTTATAGGTTCTGGATGAATTTATAATTTTATGGATTTTTGTAAGGATTTTAATGTATTATTTATATTTATTTCTTAGGAGTAAACTGATTTTTACGTACTTTTGTAAAGATTTTGGTTTACGGCAATCGAATTGAGCCGAACTGTCTATTTTCTATTTGGCTTGGTTTGTTTATTCGTTGAAGGTCGATTATTTGGTCTATTCTACTATTGAGATTATCATCTCCATCCTACTCTGTTCTCCTTGGTGCAACATCTCCATTCCACTCTGTTCTCCTTGGTGCGACTGTTACTTCACTCCCATTGCCTTTTTTTTCTTCTCCTCTCTTTTTCTCCCAATCCCAATCACTAGTCCCACTCGCCTGCCCTCTCTTCTTCCTCTCTCTCCAGTAAGTCTCTTTCCTGCCCTTCTCTTTTCCCTTGGAAGGCCATTCGAACATTACACCTCCTGAGCACTGCGCTGCTGAGTGAGCTCCCATTCCCATTTTTTCTATACTCTATTGTTCATTTTCTTCATCTATTTTAGTACAAATGAGTTATTGTTTGAATATATTGTGCCTTCATCCAATGTAGATTTTAAAATGACCTCCCCAGTTAAAATAGTTTTTGTTTGAGGTTTGAGAGACTACACTGGTTTAATGGTTAGTTTGATGTGGTCCCGTTCATTCTTTATTTCATTTGCAGAATATTCCTAAATGAGTTTGGGCATAAATGTTGAGATGGATCCCTTTATTTTATTTTTATCAATTAGACTAGCCATTTTTGTGATGTTGTCATCTTGGACTAATAACTTTTGGGATACTATGATGCTGGACTAGTCATTTTTTGATTCTGCGATGCTGGTTTATCTTTGTGAACTTTTATTTATGGATTCTAATCCATCATGGTTATAGACTTCTATGTAATATTATGTTGTGTGGAGTTTTATATAGTAAACTGGTAAAGTGTAGTTTTTGAATCTTATGGACTTTTATGTAGTTTAAATTTATAATTTTGTGGAATGTGCACTCTCATTTAGTATTGATTCATAATTTTATAGGTTCTGGATGAATTTATAATTTTATGGATTTTAATGTATTATTTATATTTATTTCTTAGGAGTTAACTGATTATTATGTACTTTTGTAAAGATTTTGGTTTAAGGCAATCGAGTAGGCAGGCTGTCTATTTTCTATTTGGTTTGGTTTGTTTATTCTTTGAAGGTCGGTTATTTGGTCTATTCTGCTATTGAGATTGTCATATCCATCCTACTCTGTTCTCCTTGGTGCGACATCTCCATTCTACTCTGTTCTCCTTGGTGCGACTGTTACTTCACTCCCATTGCCTTTTTTTTCTTCTCCTCTCTTTTTCGCCCAATCCCAATCGCTGGCCCCACTCCCATTGCTTAGTGAGCTCCCATTCCCATTTTTTCTATACTCTATTGTTGATTTTCTTCATCTATTTTAGTACAAATGAGTTATTGTTTGAATATATTGTGCCTTCATCCAATGTAGATTTTAAAATGACCTCTCCAGTTAAAATAGTTTTTGTTTGAGGTTTGAGAGACTTCACTGGTTTAATGGTTAGTTTGATGTGGTCCCGTTCATTCTTTATTTCATTTGCAGAATATTCCTAAATGAGTTTGGGCATAAATGTTGAGATGGATCCCTTTATTTTATTTTTATCAATTAGACTAGCCATTTTTGTGATGTTGTCATGTTAGACTAATAACTTTTGTGATACTATGATGCTGGACTAGTCATTTTTTGATACTGCGATGCTGGTTTATCTTTATGAACTTTTATTTATGGATTTTAATCCATCATGGTTATAGACTTCTATGTAATATTGTGTTGTGTGGAGTTTTATGTAGTAAACTGGTAAAGTGTTGTTTTTTATTCTTATGGACTTTTATGTAGTTTAAATTTATAATTTTGTGGAATGTGCACTCTCATTTAGTATTGATTTATAATTTTATAGGTTCTGGATGAATTTATAATTTTATGGATTTTAATGTATTATTTATATTTATTTCTTAGGAGTAAACTGATTTTTATGTACTTTTGTAAAGATTTTGGTTTAAGGCAATCGAACTGAGCCGAACTGTCTATTTTCTATTTGGTTTGGTTTGTTTATTCTTTGAAGGTCGGTTATTTGGTCTATTCTGCTCTTGAGATTGTCATCTCCATCCTACTCTGTTCTCCTTGGTGCGACATCTCCATTCTACTCTGTTCTCCTTGGTGCGACTGTTACTTCACTCCCATTGCCTTTTTTTTCTTCTCCTCTCTTTTTCGCCCAATCCCAATCGCTGGCCCCACTCGCCTGCCCTCTCTTCTTCCTCTCTCTCCAGTAAGTCTCTTTCCAGCCCTTCTCTTATCCCTTGGAAGGCCATTCGAACGTTACACCTCCTGAGCACTGCGCTGCTGAGTGAGCTCCCATTCCCATTTTTTCTATACTCTATTATTGATTTTCTTCATCTATTTTAGTACAAATGAGTTATTGTTTGAATATAATGTGCCTTCATCCAATGAAGATTTTAAAATGACCTCTCCAGTTAAAATAGTTTTTGTTTGAGGTTTGAGAGACTTCACTGGTTTAATAGTTAGTTTGATGTGGTCCCGTTCATTCCTTATTTCATTTGCAGAATATTCCTAAATGAGTTTAGGCAAAAATGTTGATATGGATCCCTTTATTTTATTTTTATCAATTAGACTAGCCATTTTTGTGATGTTGTCATGTTGGACTAATAACTTTTGTGATACTATGATGCTGGACTAGTCATTTTTTGATATTGCGATGCTGGTTTATCTTTGTGAACTTTTATTTATGAATTTTAATCCATCATGGTTATAGACTTCTATGTAATATTGTGTTTTGTGGAGTTTTATATAGTAAACTGGTAAAGTGTATTTTGTTAATCTTATGGACTTTTATGTAGTTTAAATTTATAATTTTGTGGAATGTGCACTCTCATTTAGTATTGATTTATAATTTTATAGGTTTTAGATGAATTTATAATTTTATAGATTTTAATGTATTATTTATATTTATTTCTTAGGAGTAAACTGATTTTTATGTACTTTTGTAAAGATTTTAGTTTACGGCAATCGAACTGAGCCCAACTGTCTATTTTCTATTTGGTTTGGTTTGTTTATTCTTTGAAGGTCGGTTATTCGGTCTATTCTGCTATTGAGATTGTCATCTCCATCCTACTCTGTTCTCCTTGGTGCGACATCTCCATTCCACTCTGTTCTCCTTGGTGCGATTGTTACTTCACTCCCATTGCCTTTTTTTTCTTCTCCTCTCTTTTTCTGCCAATCCCAATCGCTAGTCCCACTCGCCTGCCCTCACTTCTTCCTCTCTCTCCAGTAAGTCTCTTTCCAGCCCTTCTCATTTAGTATTGATTTATAATTTTATAGGTTCTGGATGAATTTATAATTTTATGGATTTTAACGTATTATTTATATTTATTTCTTAGGAGTAAACTGATTTTTATGTACTTTTGTAAAGATTTTGGTTTAAGGCAATCGAACTGAGCCGAACTGTCTATTTTCTATTTGGTTTGGTTTGTTTATTCTTTGAAGGTCGGTTATTTGGTCTATTCTGCTATTGAGATTGTCATATCCATCCTACTCTGTTCTCCTTGGTGCGACATCTCCATTCTACTCTATTCTCCTTGGTGCGACTGTTACTTCACTCCCATTGCCTTTTTTTTCTTCTCCTCTCTTTTTCTCCCAATCCAAATCGCTAGTCCCACTCACCTGCCCTCTCTTTTTCCTCTCTCTTCAGTAAGTCTCCTTCCAGCCCTTCTCTCCCTTGGAAGGCCATTCGAATGTTACACCTCCTGAGCACTGCGCTGCTGAGTGAGCTTCCATTCCCATTTTTTCTATACTCTATTATTGATTTTCTTCATCTATTTTAGTACAAATGAGTTATTATTTGAATATATTGTGCCTTCATCCAATGTAGATTTTAAAATGACCTCTCCAGTTAAAATAGTTTTTGTTAGAGGTTTGAGAGACTTCACTGGTTTAATGGTTAGTTTAATGTGGTCCCGTTCATTCTTTATTTCATTTGCAGAATATTCCTAAATGAGTTTGGGCATAAATGTTGAGATGGATCCCTTTATTTTATTTTTATCCATTAGACTCGCCATTTTTGTGATGTTGTCATGTTGGACTAATAGCTTTTGTGATACAATGATGCTGGACTAGTCATTTTTTGATACTGCGATGCTAGTTTATCTTTATGAACATTTATTTATGGATTTTAATCCATCATGGTTATAGACTTCTATGTAATATTGTGTTGTGTGGAGTTTTATGTAGTAAACTGGTAAAGTGTAATTTTTTAATCCTATGGACTTTTATGTAGTTTAAATTAATAATTTTGTGGAATGTGCACTCTCATTTAGTATTGATTTATAATTTTATAGGCTCTAGATGAATTTATAATTTTATGGATTTTTGTATGGATTTAATGTATTATTTATATTTATAGGCATAAACTGATTTTTATGTACTTTTGTAAAGATTTTGGTTGACGGCAATCGAATTGAGCCGAACTGTCTATTTTCTATTTGGTTTGGTTTGTTTATTCGTTGAAGGTTGAATATTTGGTCTATTCTGCTATTGAGATTGTCATCTCCATCCTACTCTGTTCTCTTTAGTGCGACATCTCCATTCCACTCTGTTCTCCTTGGTGCGACTGTTACTTCACTCCCATTGCCTTTTTTTTCTTCTCCTCTCTTTTTCTCCCAATCCCAATCGCTAGTCCCACTCGCCTGCCCTCTCTTCTTCCTCTCTCTCCAATAAGTCTCTTTCCAGTCCTTCCCTTTTCCCTTGGAAGGCCATTCGAACGTTACACCTCCTGAGCACTGCGCTGCTGAGTGAGCTCCCATTCCCATTTTTTCTATACTCTATTGTTCATTTTCTTCATCTATTTTAGTACAAATGAGTTATTGTTTGAATATATTGTGCCTTCATCCAATGTAGATTTTAAAATGACCTCTCCAGTTAAAATAGTTTTTGTTTGAGGTTTGAGAGACTTCACTGGATTAATGATCAGTTTGATGTGGTCCCGTTCATTCTTTATTTCATTTGCAGAATATTCCTTAATGAGTTTGAGCGTAAATGTTGATATGGATCCCTTTATTTTATTTTTATCAATTAGACTAGCCATTTTTGTGATGTCATGTTGGACTAATAACTTTTGTGATACTATGATGCTGGACTAGTCATTTTTTGACACTGCAATGCTGGTTTACCTTTATGAACTTTTATTTATGAATTTTAATCCATCTTGGTTGTAGACTTCTATGTAATATTGAGTTGTGCGGAGTTTAATGTAGTAAACTGGTAAAGTGTAGTTTGTTAATCTTATGGACTTTTATGTAGTTTAAATTTAAAATTTAGTGGAATGTGCACTCTCATTTAGTATTGATTTATAATTTTATAGGTTCTGGATGAATTAATAATTTTATGGATTTCTATATGGATTTTAATGTATTATTTATATTTATTTCTTAGGAGTAAACTGATTTTTATGTACTTTTGTAAAGATTTTGGTTTACGGAAATAGAACTGAGCCGAACTGTCTATTTTCTATTTAGTTTGGTTTGATTATTCTTTGAAGGTCGGTTATTTGGTCTATTCTGCTATCGAGATTGTCATCTCCATCCTACTTTGTTCTCCTTGGTGCGACATCTCCATTCTACTCTGTTCTCCTTGGTGCGACTGTTACTTCACTCCCATTGCCTTTTTTTTCTTCTCCTCTCTTTTTCTCCTAATCCCAATCGCTAGTCCCACTCGCCGGCCCTCTCTTCTTCCTCTCTCTCCAGTAAGTCACTTTCCAGTCCTTCTCTTTTCCCTTTGAAGGCAATTCGAACGTTACACCTCCTGAGCACTGCGCTGCTGAGTGAGCTCCCATTCCCATTTTTTCTATACTCTATTGTTCATTTTCTTCATCTATTTTAGTACAAATGAGTTATTGTTTGAATATATTGTGCCTTCATCCAATGTAGATTTTAAAATGACCTCTCCAGTTAAAATAGTTTTTGTTTGAGGTTTGAGAGACTTCACTGGATTAATGATCAGTTTGATGCGGTCCCGTTCATTCTTTATTTCATTTGCAGAATATTCCTAATTAAGTTTGAGCATAAATGTTGATACGGATCCCTTTATTTTATTTTTATCAATTAGACTAGCCAGTTTTGTGATGTTGTCATTTTGGACTAATAACTTTTGTGATACTATGATGCTGGACTTGTCATTTTTGGATACTGCGATGCTGGTTTATCTTTATGAACTTTTATTTAAGGATTTTAATCCATCATGGTTATAGACTTCTATGTAATATTATGTTGTGTGGAGTTTTATGTAGTAAACTGGTAAAGTGTAGTTTTTGAATCTTATGGACTTTTATGTAGTTTAAATTTATAATTTTGTGGAATGTGCACTCTCATTTAGTATTGATTTATAATTTTATAGGTTTTGGATGAATTTATAATTTTATGGATTTTAATGTATTATTTATATTTATTTCTTAGGAGTAAACTGATTTTTATGTACTTTTGTAAAGATTTTGGTTTACGGAAATTGAACTGAGCCGAACTGTCTATTTTCTATTTAGTTTGGTTTGATTATTCTTTGAAGGTCGGTTATTTGGTCTATTCTGCTAACGAGATTGTCATCTCCATCCTACTTTGTTCTCCTTGGTGCGACATCTCCATTCTACTCTGTTCTCCTTGGTGCGACTGTTACTTCACTCCCATTGCCTTTTTTTTCTTCTCCTCTCTTTTTCTGCCAATCCCAATCGCTAGTCCCACTCGCCTGCCCTCTCTTCTTCCTCTCTCTCCAGTGAGTCACTTTCCAGTCCTTCCCTTTTCCCTTGGAAGGCCATTCGAACGTTACACCTCCTGAGCACTGCGCTGCTGAGTGAGCTCCCATTCCCATTTTTTCTATACTCTATTGTTCATTTTCTTCATCTATTTTAGTACAAATGAGTTATTGTTTGAATATATTGTGCCTTCATCCAATACAGATTTTAAAATGACCACTCCAGTTAAAATAGTTTTCGTTTGAGGTTTGAGAGACTTCATTGGTTTAATGGTTAGTTTGATGTGGTCCCGTTCATTCTTTATTTCATTTGCAGAATATTCCTAAATGAGTTTGGGCATAAATGTTGAGATGGATCCCTTTATTTTATTTTTATCAATGAGACTAGCCATTTTTTTGATGTTGTCATGTTGGACTAATAACGTTTGTGATAAAATGATGCTGGACTAGTCATTTTTTGATACTGCGATGCTGGTTTATCTTTATGAACATTTATTTATGGATTTTAGTCCATCATGGTTATAGACTTTTATGTAATATAGTGTTGTGTGAAGTTTTATATAGTAAACTGGTAAAGTGTAGTTTTTTACTCCTATGGACTTTTATGTAGTTTAAATTAATAATTTTGTGGAATGTGCACTCTCATTTAGTATTGATTTATAATTTTATTAGTTCTGGATGAATTTATAATTTTATGGATTTTAATGTATTATTTATATTTACTTCTTAGGAGTAAACTGATTTTTATGTACTTTTGTAAAGATTTTGGTTTACGGCAATCGAACTGAGTCGAACTGTCTATTTTCTATTTGCTTTGGTTTATTTATTCTTTGAAGGTCGGTTATTTGGTCTATTCGGCTATTGAGATTGTCATCTCCATCCTACTCTGTTCTCCTTGGTGCGACATCTCCATTCTATTATGTTCTCCTTGTTCACATTACTTCACCCCATTGCCTTTTTTTCTTCTCCTCTCTTTTTCTCCCAATCCTAATCGCTAGTCCCACTCGCCTGCCCTCTCTTCTTCCTCTCTCTCCAGTAAGTCTCTTTCCAGCCCTTCTCTTATCCCTTGGAAGGCCATTCGAACGTTACACCTCCTGAGCACTGCGCTGCTGAGTGAGCTCGCATTCCCATTTTTTCCATACTCTATTTTTGATTTTCATCATCTATTTTAGTACAAAAGAGTTATTATTTGAATATATTGTGCCTTCATCCAATGTAGATTTTAAAATGACCTTTCCAGTTAAAATAGTTTTTGTTTGAGGTTTGAGAGACTTCATTGGTTTAATGGTTAGTTTGATGTGGTCCCGTTCATTCTTTATTTCATTTGCAGAATATTCCTAAATGAGTTTGGGCATAAATGTTGAGATGGATCCCTTTATTTTATTTTTATCAATTAGACTAGCCATTTTTTTGATGTTGTCATGTTGGACTAATAACTTTTGTGATACAATTATGCTGGACTAGTCATTTTTTGATACTGCGATGCTGGTTTATCTTTATGAACATTTATTTATGGATTTTAATCCATCATGGTTATAGACTTCTATGTAATATTGTGTTGTGTGGAGTTTTATGTAGTAAACTGGTAAAGTGTAGTTTTTTAATCCTATGGACTTTTATGTAGTTTAAATTAATAATTTTGTGGAATGTGCACTCTCATTTAGTATTGATTTATAATTTTATAGGCTCTAGATGAATTTATAATTTTATGGATTTTTGTATGGATTTTAATGTATTATTTATATTTATTTCGTAGGAGTAAACTGATTTTTATGTACGTTTGTAAAGATTTCTGTTTACGGCAATCGAATTGAGTCGAACTGTCTATTTTCTATTTGGTTTGGTGTGTTTATTCGTTGAAGGTCGATTATTTGGTCTATTCTGCTATTGAGATTGTCATCTCCATTCTACTCTGTTCTCCCTGGTGCGACATCTCCATTCTACTCTATTCTCCTTGGTGCGACTGTTACTTCACTCCCATTGCCTTTTTTCTTCTCCTCTCTTTTCTCCCAATCCTAAT